>NW_020672379.1:0-5912 GCF_002925995.2 Terrapene triunguis | reverse complement strand
AGCTGTGCCCACGAAAGCCCTTGTGTTGATGAAGTTACACTGATGTGTTTTTTTCCCCCTAATACAGAATATTTTGTTCTGGGAACTAGTATAAGCTATCCCAGCCAGAGGACTCTTTTGCTGATATAAACTGTGTGACAAACTGGGAATCTGCTGTAATTTTATGAATAAGATGCATGGCACGGAGTTACTTGAGTAGGGATTGCTACCCGGTGGGTGCAAAAGTGCTAAAGATTTGGGCAGAACAGGAGATGTGAAGTGTGGGATCATGTAACTCTTTGGGGAGGTATGAAAGGATCATGAAGGACCGACTGAAACTGACCCCATATCAATGCAGGATCCGGAAAGACAGTGGGAACCCCAAGGAATGAACAACTGGCACTTAACAATGGGAAATTCCAGCAAACAGGACATGTGAACCCTACAGGAGGACGATGACAGTGGACCAAGAGATGACAGGAGGCTGGCCTTCGGAGAGACACAGGGCTCTGACCTGGGACTGACCAAGGACAGGGCGAGAGGGCAGAAATGGATTCCACAGCAGCGTGACTGGATGATTATGCTGGCTTGGCCAGTGTGGACCATGTCTTAACCGTTGCTTCTCTACGCTACCGTAAGGACTTCCTGAAGCTGTGTTCCAGCTGCCTAATAAATCCAGCTCTGTTTTGAAAAGGCTGCCTGACGTCACTGCAAATAGGTGAGGTGCATTGCTCCTTGAACCACGAAAAGTCTCTGACCAGGAGCTCTGCCCAGCAGGTCCCACTGAGAGAGATTCCTGGTGTGAAATAGGACTGCTGGAGTCCCGTGTCATAAGCGTTGAGGCTGCATGGCCTCCCCTTACTGAACAGCGGGGCCCCTTGGGGGGCCTGGCACACTGCAGGGGTTCCTCTGTATAAAAGTGGAGGCGTAGCACAGTTTCTGTGGATCCGTGACCAGCTGCATTGACACAGGAAATTTTGCTGGTATCGCTGTACCGGCAAAACTTTTAAATCCTAGACAAAGCCTTGGGGAGGGGGAGCTGGTATTTCTTCTCTGTCTTCTCTCTTCAGATACATTTGGGCAACCCCTCATACAAAGCAATGGGGGTGCACCAGTGCCACTGGGCTGAGAACTTGGCCTGCACGATCTTTACCACTTGCCGATGCCCAAAGAGGAAATAAGTCGGCTCAACTGTGAGCCCGGGTTGCATTTGCAGGGCTAGCGGTCAGCAGCAGCAACCTCCTTGTTCTTGCAGGCTGAGCCCATTTGATGTGGGGTCACTGAGAAGCGGCAAGCATGGAACCCCACAGGGCCGTCTTGACCATCCATGTCCAGAAAATGTAAAAAAGCAAAAATATCTTCAGTGTGCTAACACTGGCTCTGTGCAAACAGCCCGGGGAGAAAGGGCAAGACCGCCCATGGCGCTAGCCAACAGCAGAGGCTTTGCAAAGGAGAGGAGTTCCATGGACGATACCCTTTGGGGGAGGAGGTGGAGGAACACCATTCAGTCCATGCCACTTGAACTCATTGGTAAAGATCCTCCAGAGCAGAGTCTCCGACCCCTCCGCAAGCCTTGACGCTCTCCAGAGTCAGGTCCTTTGCACATTCTTCTGAGCAGAGAAGAACTGGTTCCCCGACTTCCTGCAAAAGCTGGCATTGTTCAGAGGAACTGGGTCTCCCACTCCACTGCTCTGAGGGCTGACACTGCCAGGAGGAGTCCTGTTCCATCCTTGTGCTCCCACGCTGCTCCCCACCCACAATCGTACCTGACTGGAGAAGCCCAGTCCTTCTCACGTGCATGCACTCACAGCTCTCCTGCTTGAGCCGGCAGGTCCCTCTGCCCCCAACACACACACTGCTCTCCAGCTCCTCCGTGGCCAGGTGCGGCCTAAGGAGGAAGGGCGGGGTGGGACCCAGGCCTGCCCGCTACTCTGGGTCCCGACCCAGGGACCCTCTAACAGCAGCCTCTCTCTGCTCTCCTTCTCTCCCCTTGTCTGCCTATTGTCCCTGGGCCACTTCCCCTTGGCCCTTGCACCTTCTTCGCCCTTTTTAGCAGGGGCTGCTGCCTGGCAGGTAACAGGCAGCTGGAGCCCAGGACCCTTTAAATTGCCTCCCGAGCCCTGCTGCCGGAGCCCTGAGCCCCAGGGGCTCCCAGCCGCCTCTGCAACTGGTAGCTCCAGGGGTGATTTAAAGGCCCCGCCTCTTCTGAGTGAGGCCACGCCTCTTCTGGTTGAGGCCACACCCCTGCTCAGAACTCCAGCGTACTGGTAAATCCTTTAATTTACTTTCACCCCTGGTTATAGGTTATAATTTCATGTAACAATTACTATAACATCGCTATAACAACCATGCTCAGTGCTTCATGAGCCTTCTGAAGACACCCAATACGACAAACTTTGCATTGGATATCACACAATCATTTTATAAAGATAAACATGGGGGTTTAGAGTGTTCCCCTGAGGTACAGAGCCTCACAGCCCCCCAAACACCTTTTTAAGAATCATAGAATCATAGAATATCAGGGTTGGAAGGGACCTCAGGAGGTCATCTAGTCCAACCCCCTGCTCAAAGCAGGACCAATTCCCAACTAAATCATCCCAGCCAGGGCTTTGTCATTTCACGCACATGCACATAACTGTTTATATTCAACCCATACATACATCATGCAATGATATTCATGACCTGCATGTTCCCAGTTTTCGTGATACGTTTACAAGGCACCGTTGAGAGAAATATTCTGACAACAATGTGTTGAGTGTGTCAGGCCTGATGAGTTACAGTGTAGTGGACCCTCTGCCAGTTGGCATTGAGGGGCTCCTAGGGTCACATGGTGAGGAGGACAGTATAAAATCCTATCTAGAACAGGACCTCGTTCCCTGTGGGCATGGTTTCTGAGAGAGTAGAAGTCAAGAGGCATGGTGTTTCCTCTGCCATAGTGCCTACCAGTCTTGCTTGTCAAGCGTTGCTAGGCCAGCCATGAGCCAAGCCTTCCACTTCTCTGCCAAACTTGTTTCATCCTCTGCTGCCTTTGTCTGTTTTGTCCGCTTGCGGCATCCCTGTCTGACACCTGGCTAGTGAGCTCTCTGGGGCCTGGACGGTCTTCTTTGTGTCTGTCCAGTGCTTAGGCTGTACTGTAATAACAGTGAACACTATTAAGAGGAAGCCAGAAGACATTTCTGAGAAGGTGTCTCAGCTCCTCATACTCTACCAGAAGGGCAGACAGATTCATGCAGACTTGGCCAGAAGAAGTTCACAGTCTTGTTCTAAAGAATAGACATGGATATTGCTGATTATTTCTCAGTTGTAGGCGTCTTTCCTCGGAGTTCGTCAGGCAGCTAGCCTGGCCTTTCACTGACATGTTGTAGGCAGGCTAGTTTCTCTGCAGCTCCTAGTCATCAGGTTCATGTGGGGCCTGGCGCACTGAACACCCACTGTCCGCCCCCATTCAAAAGCCCCCCCTGTAACATGAGAGATTATTTTGACTGAGCCAATGAGCTTTTCTTTTAAGCCATTCCAGAACTGCGCTCCAGGGTTTACACTTGTACTTTTGTTTGGTTTTTCCCATTAATTAACATATTCCTGGTAGCAGAGAGGCAGTTGGAGTTGCTAGTGTCTGACATACGGTATGCTTGGCATAAAGGGCTCGGACATCATGGTGATGACAGCAGTAGATGGCCAGATAGGTATTCCAAGAAGCAGACTGCAGGCAATTTTTGTCCGCAGCTCTGCGTGGTAAGCCCACAAAGCCTATGATCTTTATCATCACTCCGACATGGGTGAATGATGCAGTGGTGCTGGAACATTTTTAGTATTGGGGGTGCTGAAAGCCAGCCCCCTTACCTCTGTCCATGCCCCACCCCCAGCTGAGGCTGGGAGCAGGGCTGTGTCTCTGGGAGGGGAGGACCTGAACAGGGGTAAGGAACCCAAGGATGTGGTCACAGCTGGGGGCGTGCGTGGGGCCAAGAGCGGAGCCCTGGGCGGGGGCCGACAGCTGGAACCCCACATGCAGGGCCAGGAGCAGAGCCCCGTGACCGGGAGTGGGGCCAGCGGCTGGGACCGAGCCCCAGGTGTGGGGTTGGGGAGTGGAGTGCGGGGTGTGGAGCCAGAGGCTGGGTAGTGGGGCCGGTGGCTGGGACCCAAGCCCTGGGCACAAGGCTCGGGGAGGTGAGGCGGAAGGCCAGGTGGAAGGCCAGGAGCAGGGTCCTGGGCACGGAGCCAGTGGCCCCGCATAAAACCTGGGGGTGCTGCAGCATCCCCCCCAGACCCCTACTTCCCATGCCTGTGGAATGATGAGCCTCCCTGGAGTTCTGGATGAATTAGCAATTTTATTCCCCCAGCCATTTCAACAGATCAATTTGTTTGAAGTGCATCGTGGCTCCCATTGTAAATCTGTACCTCTTCTAGGCAACTCCTCACAAGGCCGACTTCTGGGGAGGAGGGGTTCCCACTGAGTAAGTTATTTCTGCTCTGCCTTAGCTTCTGGCAATAGTGGCAGGCAATTTCCTGGAGAAAACAGAAGACACGCAGAAGCCATAACAGCACCTATTTGAATTGCTTAATTTTTCATCTGTAAATATGATGAGAAAGTGATCTTCAGCACATAACAGGTTAGAGTGAAATCTTTCCCTGTGCAGAAGGCCATTTCAAAAGGCCTAGAACCACGTAAATCTCTCAACTCCCCTTTCCCATCCTCCGCAGGGAATTTTACCCTTGGAGAGGAACTTGGGTAGTTTGAATTTTGAACAATATACAATGTAACTAGGAGGCTAGCAGTGCCCTTTCTACTCCTTGTATTATACAAGAAAAACTCTCTCAAAGCACATTTTCTGCAGGGGTTAGTTATTATAGCTTGCATTTATATAGCAGCTTTCATCCCAAAGTCTCATGAGATACTGTAAAAACTGATGCACAGATGTCTATCATTGTACTTGCTGCTGAAATGCAGCCACCTCTGGGGTGAAACAGAACAGGCATTTAACTGCACAGGAACACTACACAATCATTCAGGACAGGCAGTGAAGATGAACTCCTTATGTAATTGACACTGCCGGGTGAATTTGGTTACAGAGAATGTTAGAATTGGTCTGGAGCACTGGTCTTAACACCTCCACTCTCATGAACTGGTGCCTGGGACATTATTTAATGAGCTCAACTGAGTAGGAGTTCACTTCTACACCTTACCAAAAAAGACACTTCTTTCAGCATAACTTTCCCCACCCACCCTAGTGAGACACTGGCTCAGTATTGACTCAGCAGCACGTGAATCACACAGTGACCTGAAGCAATTACGTTTTCTTAGAAGGACTCTGCGGCAGCCATTCTGTGGCAGTAGAATGTAGCAAGGATCTTTGTAGCAGCCCTGGAGCAGCAGTGAAGAGCGGTTTCTCCCTTTCTTCCTGTCCCCTGTATCTGGCTGTGAGGCAGCACTAAGATGGTTAATGTTTGTATTTCCCTGTAGGACAGTGGATGGAAGGAAAAGCTGTTTCTTCTCAAGATTCTCAAAGTGATGCTGTGACGTTATTGATGTATTCTGGGACCATATAGATCATTGTTGCAACCAAGGTCCTGTAGTGGCACCCAGATCTTGTGTAAAGGGGGTCAAATGGGGTGTCTAAGACAAGGTTATGAATTACTGGTTATAATTATGCTGTCTATATGTGTGTATCAATTTTGTAGTTGAAGTTAGGAATATTGGCTCTATACTGTCTGTATTTCAAACTTATGCTATGCTGCTGGGTGACATCCCAGACAAATTGGTGTTAGCTCTGCCTAGTCTGCTTGATGGCCCATTAAGGACCATCAGCTATACAATGGACCCATTGAAAGAAGGCAGATACGCCTTGTAACTCAGCAAAGTATGCAGGGACTGGCCCATGTGACTCCAGACTCCATTTTGCTGTAATTTTCCACAGTAAGAACAAAGAGGTGTTCTT
>NW_020672378.1:0-1115 GCF_002925995.2 Terrapene triunguis | reverse complement strand
TTGGTTCCTGAGTTAGAGTTGTTATGGTGCGGTGCGTGGTTGCTGGTGAGAATATGCTTAAGGTTGGCGGGTTGTCTGTGGGCGAGGACTGGCCTGCCTCCCAAGGTCTGTGAAAGTGAGGGATCATTGTCCAGGATGGGTTGTAGATCACTGATGATGCGTTGGAGAGGTTTAAGCTGAGGGCTGTAGGTGATGGCCAGTGGAGTTCTGTTGGTTTCTTTTTTGGGCCTGTCTTGTAGCAGGAGGCTTCTGGGTACACGTCTGGCTCTGTTGATTTGTTCCTTTATTTCCTTGTGTGGGTATCGTAGTTTTGAGAATGCTTGGTGAAGATCTTGTAGGTGTTGGTCTCTGTCTGAGGGGTTGGAGCAGATGCGATTGTACCTCAGTGCTTGGCTGTAGACGATGGGTCGTGTGGCGTGTCCAGGGTGGAAGCTGGAGGCATGAAGGTAGGCATAGCGGTCGGTGGGTTTTCGGTATAGGGTGGTGTTAACGTGGCCATTGCTTATTTGTACTGTGGTGTCCAGGAAGTGGACCTCCCGTGTAGATTGGTCCAGGCTGAGGTTGATGGTGGGGTGGAAGCTGTTGAAATCATGTTGGAATTCTTCCAGGGTCTCCTTCCCATGGGTCCAGATGATGAAGATGTCATCAATGTAGCGTAGGTAGAGAAGGGGCGTGAGTGGACGAGAGCTGAGGAAGCGTTGTTCCAGGTCAGCCATAAAAATGTTGGCATATTGTGGGACCATGCGGGTGCCCATAGCGGTGCCACTGGTCTGGAGGTATATATTGTCACCAAATTTGAAATAATTGTGCGTGAGGATAAAGTCACAGAGCTCAGCAACAAGTTGTGCTGTGTCATCATCAGGGATACTGTTCCTGACAGCTTGTATTCCATCTGTATGTGGGATGTTTGTGTAGAGAGCCTCTACATCCATGGTGGCTAGGATGGTGTTTTCTGGGAGGTCACCAATGCATTGTAGTTTTCTCAGGAAATCTGTGGTGTCACGGAGATAGCTGGGAGTGCTGGTGGCGTAGGGTCTGAGTAGGGAGTCCACATATCCAGACAGTCCTTCAGTGAGAGTGCCAATGCCCGAGATGATGGGGCGTCCAGGATTTCC
>NW_020672377.1:0-1537 GCF_002925995.2 Terrapene triunguis | reverse complement strand
ACCCAGAATTAGTAAAGTTTGACTACATTTATTTCAGAAGCATTTTGACTGTAGAGCAGTGTTACCTTTCTCTCAGGTTGGTCACAGAAACCCCTAATGCTCTGCTCATGCATTCACTAGAGCTCATCTGTTTCAAAGCCAAGTATGATCAACAAAAAAGAGATATAGAGAAAACTCTTGTCTTCCCTTTAAAGTTCTAGTCCTCTTAAAAGATCTCACCAGATTCCCTCATTGCTAGGCTGTCTTAGTCATCCTAAGTATTCTGCAACAAGGATAGAGGTAAATTGTGCCAGATGACAGAGACGTCTTGTCTAGTGATCTCAGCACAGAACTGGGATCCAGGAGCTCCTAAAGTCTAATCCTGGCTATGATCACTTCTTTGATCTTGAGAAGGTCACTTAATCTCTCAGTCTCAGTTTCCCTATCTGTAAAACAGAATTAATAATATTTACTTACCTACATCACCGGGCTGTTGTGAGGAATAAGTCATGCCCTGAGCCAGCAAATCATACTTGTAAATATATGACTTCAGGGGACCTGAAAGTCATGCATATGCTTCAGTGTTTTGCCAAACTGAAACTTCAATGTTTGTAAAATAATAATATAAATGACAAGTATTAGTAGTAGTACCTTGGGGGAGGGGAAGGCAAAGGCCCTTCCCTTACTCCAGAGAGGGATTTTACACTACTGACCATTATGTGGCCTTCATCAGACCTACATGATACTGTAAATGTTTGTCAGGTGCACGAGGTACAGAAGCATTTCTTTTGCTGATTGGAAAAAAAATCAGTGTCATACAACTTTTCAAGGATGTTTGTTTATTTATGATGCTGTAGCTCTGAAGCACCCCTCTCCCGCCCAATCACCAATCTCTAACTATTAGAGATCAGGCTAAAATACCCTGGGGGTGGGGGAACAATTCCACATCTGCTACTGTGGGGTCCTTACACCTTCCTCTGAAGCATCTTGCTGTTGGCCTCACTGGACTAGATGAATGCTGAGTCAGATCCAGTATGGAATTTCCAATGTTCTATCACTATGTCCAATTCCTTCTGTTTATAGAAACACTCAAATCGTTTTAGGGTTTGGTTGCAACTAGTATAACTCACCTCTTCTCCGTAGAAGAGCTATTTTTGCTGACTCACTACATCTCTATGGGGTGCCAGCATGGTAAGACTACAAAAGAGCCCTATGTTCTTATGTAAGGCCCTGGAAGTTCACACCCTGTTACAAATGTCCTCAACCCCAATAACTTAACCAGTATCTTGTGAATGCAGCTAATAATCAGGCTTACGGTGACATTCAGCATATAAGGCCTGATCCAAAGCCCATTGAAGTCAATAGCTAAAATGCCATTAATAGTATCAGAGGGGTAGCCATGTTAGTCTGTATCCACAAAAACAACAAGGAGTCCGGTGGCACCTTAAAGACTAACAGATTTATTTGGGCATAAGCTTTCATGGGTAAAATGCATGCATCTGAAGAAATGGTTTTTTTTACCCACAAAAGCTTATGCCCAAATAAATCTGTTAGTCTT
>NW_020672376.1:0-1060 GCF_002925995.2 Terrapene triunguis | reverse complement strand
GACTTGCGCATCCAAAAGTTCTGCAGCCACTGGTTATGAGCCCAAGCATTCATTGTTTCAGAAGATTTTTTGCCCTTGGGAAGGGTGTAAGATGACACCATATAATACACTACACTGAATATTTGTGAATCAGCGTCTACACACAAGTCCAGCACACAGGACTTGCTGTCTTTTCACTGCAGTCCTTGATCTTGCTGACAAATCTGTAGAGAATTACTGGAACCATAAACTCCCTGAACATTAAATCTCACCAAATGAGGGTCAATCCATCCTCATCATTATATCTACTCATTATACTCCACACCTGAACATAGCCACTATATGAACTTCATACCCTCATATCTCAATGCCTGTACTTTGACCCATCAACCTTTTACCCCCAATCGGGGATATTGCAGATTATGTATTCCTTATGCCACCTGATTTTAAACCAAACTTTGCACCATCGATAATCTGTACAGTATTCCCTGATAACCAGAAACTTCTATGCTCAAACTCTGTTCCCTTTTTTTTTTTTAACATCATCTTAATACAAATTTTAAATCTGTTGAAACTGGTCTAGGTCTAGGTGAGAGAATGTCTCAGGGCCGCCCAGGGGGGAGGCAAGTGGTGCAATTTGCCCCAGGCCCCGGGGGCCCCTCAGGGACCGCCATGAATATGTCGGAGGCTCCCCCTGCATCCGTCTTCCCCCATCCCCCGGCGTCTCAGTGCGCCATGTCCAGGAGCGGCCCTGGTGCGCTGCAGCTAAGCAGTTGGTATACATACCATTAAAGCATTTAATGTTTTTAAATAATGTATTTAGTGTATTTTCAAATTATTACAAAGCAAAGCAATTTTTGGGGCCCCTTCCATAAAAAAAAAGTTGCAATACTATAGTAACATGTATTTGGAAATGTAAAAAAAAAATAGTGAAATACATTCAAAAATTAATTCGTAATAATTTGAAAATACACTAAACATATTATTTAAAAAGATTAAATGCTTTAATGGTATGTATACATTTGCAATTACATAATGGGCTGTTGCTGGGTGATGGTGATGGTTAGGATGAGGTCGGGGG
>NW_020672375.1:0-1169 GCF_002925995.2 Terrapene triunguis | reverse complement strand
CGCCCCCGCTCCAAGGCACCCACCACTGCCTGCCTCTCCCCACCCACCTCCTTCCCCGCCCGCCCCTCCATGTGCCAGGCTGGGGATCTCCCTGCGGCTCCTGCCAAGTGCGGGAACCCGCCCAAACCCAGCGCAGGAAAAACTCCAGAGCCAAGGGCTCCCCGTCCCTGTCCCCAACCTTCAGCATCCCCCCGCCTGCTGGCCTTGCGCCGCGCAGACCTGGCCGAGATCGGGGCCCCGTGGGGCCTTGCGCTGCGCAGACCGGGCCCAGATCGGGGCCCCGTCGTGCCGGGCGCTGCCCAGACCCAGCTGAGATCGGGGCCCTGTGGGGCCTTGCGCCACCCAGACCCGGCCTACATCGGGGCCCCGTGGGGCCAGGCGCTGTCCAGACCCGGCTGAGATCAGGGCCCCTTTCTATTTATCTATCCGCATCCACCCCATCTATCTATCTATCTATCCCCATCCACCCCAACTATCTATCTATCTATCCCCATCCACCCCCTCTATCTATCTATCTATCTATCTATCTATCTATCTATCTATCCCATCCACCCCCTCTATCTACCTATCTATCTATCTATCCCCGTCCACCCCAACTATCTATCTATCTATCTATCCCCATCCACCCCCTCTATCTATCTATCTATCTATCTATCTATCCCCGTCCACCCCAACTATCTATCTATCGATCTATCTCCGTCCACCCCCTCTATCTATCTATCTATCTATCTATCTATCCCCATCCACCCCAACTATCTATCTATCTATCCCCATCCACCCCCTCTATCTATCTATCTATCTATCTATCTATCTATCTATCCCCATCCACCCCCTCTATCTATCTATCTATCTATCTATCTGGCCCCATACACCCCCACCCCTCTCTCCAGCACTGCACTGTCTGACTCTCTCCTCCCGACACCCATTTCTCTGTCCCCCTTCCCTGGCCCGGTGCCACCCCGGCCCGGCGCTAATGGCAGGTTCCAGGCTGTCTAGCAGCCAATGATGCTTCGCGTGTGAGTCACCCCGAGCGGCTGCTACGGCCGAGGGGCCAGAGTGTGTGTGTGACTCAGTGGGGCCAGATCCCAACCGGTGTAAATCAGCATCATCGTGCCATCAGAGTCTATGGGGCCGGATCCCAGCCGGGGTCCATGGGCCGTCGCCCCGTG
>NW_020672374.1:0-1475 GCF_002925995.2 Terrapene triunguis | reverse complement strand
GCTACCGGCTTCACTGTTTGCCGGGCAGCCTCCAGACCCTGTGCCCCTGGCTGGGCGCTTCCCCTTCTGGGCTCCAGCTGCGCTGGGGAAGCGTCGGCCGGGGGCGCAGGGTCTGGGGGCTGCCCGGCAAACCGTGAAGCTGGTAGCGCTCGGGCAGCCCTTTTCGCGTGGCTGGGAGGGAGGAGGGGAATGCGGGGCGCTCGGGGAGGGGGGGGAGTTAGGGTGGGAGACTTTGGGGAAGGGGCGGGGAAGGGGCGGAGTTGGGGCGGGGCCAGGGGTGGGAAAGGGGTGGGGGTGGGACTGGGGCCCCGTGGAGTGTCCTCTTTTTTTATTTTTTTAAATATGGTAACCCTAACGTAGCTAATCTATCCAAAAAATACTTTCTAATGTTACCCTGTCCTCCTTTCCCCCTGTCCATTTGTTTTTCTCCCATTTTTGCATTTAACTTTAAAAATGGGGCAGGGATGATCTTTTATTACATGTCTGTACAACACCTAATGCAATGGGGCCCTGACCTGATCAAAGTCTTCTAGGCATTACTGAAATATAAATATTTAATAATAATTAGCAGTTCTCTTTGTGCACTTCACATCCTCTTATCTATGACCCTTATATAAGACTGGTACTAGGTAGAATAGGAACTATGTAAAAAAAGTTACATTTATTTAAAAGAAAACATCTGCACATTTCCTCTTATTGTATTGGATTATATTGTGTCACTTACTCTCATATCATGCCTGGTAGGACATAATTCCATTTAATACAATGCACCCCTGGCACTGCACCAAAAAAGCGAACAAAACTTCCTATGTGTGGTGTGTCCATTACCCAAAGAAAAATGTATTTTCAATGATTGTTGGCTTGCTTACTAATTTAAGGCATATAATAGCCTTGGATTGTATGTTCTGTGTAGATTTTGTGCTTTCTTGAAGAACGGCTCAATGCAGAAGGAAGACAGTTCAAGATTAATCTTTCCAACTGCAGCAGCTAATGTCTCTGAGGCTCACTGTAGTGATTTCAGGGTGATTGTGCTCCTGAATGACTAATCAAGTACAGGAGAGTTTTTTCAACAAGGTTACAATACCCAAATTAAATCAGCATCGAGAACTGGTATCTCTATGGGCTCCGTGTCAGTCATCCAAATGGGACCTATCTACTTTTTTTCATTAAAAGCAGTGATTTACTGTCTTGGGTCTAATAACTACTTTCCTCCCACCACCCTCCCCTTTTCATCTGATTGAGAACAGAAGAGGCTTGAGCCTCTGACAGTGGTTCTGTGATTCTTTGGCAACTGGGAAGACTATCCTGATTTTACTCCAGAATATAGAGGATTTCAAACGTATTTCCAGTCCCATATCATTGTGTGCACTTGGAGCAGTCTCATGACCTGTGTCAAGCCTTTCTGCAAATTTAAAATGTGCCTTTCTGATTAACGATTCACTCAGATTTGACAATGTGGAGAATGAGGACCTGTT
>NW_020672373.1:0-1375 GCF_002925995.2 Terrapene triunguis | reverse complement strand
CCCAGTGGCTGCGAAACTTTCGCATGCGTAAGGGCACTTTCATGGAACTTTGTGACTTGCTTTCCCCTGCCCTGAAGCACCAGAATACCAGGATGAGAGCAGCCCTCACAGTGGAGAAGCGAGTGGCAATAGCCCTGTGGAACCTTGCAACGCCAGACAGCTACCGGTCAGTCGGGAATCAATTTGGAGTGGGCAAATCTACTGTGGGGGCTGCTGTGATCCAAGTTGCCAGGGCAATGAGAGACCTGGTGATATCAAGGGTAGTGACTCTGGGAAACGTGCAGGCCATAGTGGATGGCTTTGCTGCAATGGGATTCCCAAACTGTGTAGAACCAATGTGAATGAAATTGTTTTTAGTTATCCTGTACCATTGTAACTTCTGTTCACCATTTCATTACACTTGCCATTTTGCCTACATTGTAACTTCTGTGCCATATTGTAATTCAAACCCCATTTTAAAACGCTTACTCCATTTTGTAAGGGCTTGCTGCAACCTTCATTGTTGCAAACCCTGCTGTAATGTTATTAGTCTAGTTGAGATGTGTAAATAAGGAATGCATGGGTGATAGAATCAACCTCCAGCACCAGCCCGTCCTGATGAGCTAAAGTTCAAATACCAATGGCTGAAGAACTAAACAACAGCCCTAACTCAAGCAAGAAGCATCCACCCTAAAAAAAAACAACAGAAGGAAGATCAAAGCCAGGTCCCAGGCTGACAGTCGCGCCTGCAATTGACGGGTGATCAAGCAAACCCTGAGGCGGCGTGACACAGCGAGACCTAGGAACTTTGAATCCAAACTAAACTCCTATAAAAAAGGAAGGGTGAGAGGAGAGACTTTGGGTAATGTTCTGCTATCAACATCAAGGAGCATCGGTGCGCGCCCGACAGAGACCCGGCTCCTCCTCGTGCTCAGCTTTCCTGGCCAGTTAGCTGCCACGAGCTCCGATCCCAAGCTGCGAACTCAAACTACAATCAGGACTGGTAACTATCCAGCAGCTGCAGAACATTTTGGTGTGTGTGTGTGTGTGAGTGTATGTGTATAAGCATTAAGGTATTTGCTAAGAGTTACAGTTTAATAATAAATGTGGCATCTTTGTCTTGACCCCTAAAACGATCCTGTGTAAGTTTGTGGGACAACAACTGTGGTGGGGCGATAGACGGAACCCATATCCCTATCTTGGCACCGGAGCACCAAGCCACCGAGTACATAAACCGCAACGGGTACTTTTCAATGCTGCTGCAAGCCCTGGTGGATCACAAGGGACGTTTCACCGACATCAATGTGGGCTGGCCGAGAAGGGTACATGATGCTCGCGTCTTCAGGCAGTCTGCTCTGTTTAGAAAGCTGGAGGAAGGGACTTTCTTCCCGGACCA
>NW_020672372.1:0-1073 GCF_002925995.2 Terrapene triunguis | reverse complement strand
CAACTCCTTCAGAAGCTCATAGCAAAGAGACCCACACACACTGTCCTAGACTCCCTAGGAGGTGCCTTCCCCACCCAACTGGAGCATCAACGACCAAAGTGGCAGCATCTAGCGTCAGTGGGGTCGAAGCACTATTTCAGCCCCACATTTTTGGATGGACCTCCCACAATGGGAGATGCAGAGCACCCCCAGCAACACACACACCACACACACAAACACACACACACACACCACTCCTGGTGGTGGGAGGGGAACAGGAGAAAGGACAAAAGAAGGAAGAGATGAAGAGAAAGGAAGGAGGGATGGAGGAAAAGGTAAAACAAAAAAGACAAACCCTAATGTCCCCAGTGATTCTACGGGACAAAATCCCAGGTGGGGAATAAAACTCTGCCACCTTAAACTAGTGTTTTCCATGCCTAGAATTCAGCTGGCACCAGATGGATCAGACTGAGCAGGTTCCAAAACCTCTTGCAGACTCTTACCTTCTAAACAGGGACGTCTGTTTTCTAGTAAAATCAGTAAAAGGAAAGGAGAAAGCTCGAAAGAGGTTCATCCTCGCACTCACGTACGTGAACCCTAATACTCTCTCAGTCCTCAATGAGAGACCTCGAGAAGGAGAATTGCTGAAGCTAAGCCACAGGGGTCTCCGAGGTTTTCCTGGCTCTGCGCCCTTATCCTTCCTGGCTCATGTCAGCATCTCTCTGTGAGATCACCACTTCCCTAACACCTTTGACCAATAGGCTGAGGTCCTGCAAAAGGCCTTTGTGATGTCACTGCCACACCCACCCATCCCCTGAAGTGCTAATGTCCTGCTGCTGGCCTGACACTTTGAAGGTTTGAGCTCCTCTCTGTGGATCACCCCACTCAATGCGTGTTCATTCTAGGAAGCAAGCCGGCTAGACAGTAAAACATCAGAGGCTGCTCCCAATGCTACACTCAGTTTTAACAAAATTAGTAGACTTTATGGCCAGAAGAGACCTTTAGAGCATCTAATCTAACCCCCTACATATCATAGGCTTCCTGTATAGTACAATAGTTACTTTTTGGGCACACACATTCCAGAAAGGCATCTA
>NW_020672371.1:0-1096 GCF_002925995.2 Terrapene triunguis | reverse complement strand
GTTCCTGAACACGCGAGCGTCATGAACCTTGCCCGGCCATCCGACGTTGATGTTGGTAAAACGTCCCCTATGGTCCACCAGTGCTTGCAGCACCATTGAAAAGTAGCCCTTTCTGTTAATGTACTGGCTGGCCTGGTGGTCCGGTCCCAGGATAGGGATGTGAGTTCCATCTATAGCCCCACCGCAGTTTGGGAATCCCATCGCGGCGAAGCCATCTATGATGACCTGCGCGTTTCCCAGGGTCACTACCTTTGAGAGCAGTACCTTAACGATTGCGTTGGCTACTTGCATCACAACAACCCCCACGGTAGATTTGCCCATGCCAAAGTGGTTCGCGACTGACCGGTAGCTGTCCGGCGTTGCAAGCTTCCAGAGGGCTATGGCCACTCGCTTCTGGACAGTCAGGGCTGCTCGCATCCGGGTGTCATTGCGCTTCAGGGCAGGGGACAGCAACTCACAAAGTTTGAGGAAAGTCCCCTTCCGCATGCGAAAGTTTCGCAGCCACTGGGATTCATCCCAGACCTGCAGCACTATGCGGTCCCACCAGTCCGTGCTTGTTTCCAGGGCCCAGAATCGCCGTTCCACAATATCCACATGACCCATTGCCACCGTGATGTCCTCGGCGCTGGGTCTCGTGGTTTCTGACAGCTCTGTACTACTCTCCGACACCAGGCCCTCACGGTGGTGCGGTAGCCTCCTCGCCTGATTTCTCTGCATCTGCCTCAGGGAAAGGTGTATGATAAGCTGCGAGGCGTTGAGAACGGCCACAACTACAGCGATGGTCGCAGCGGGATCCATGCTTGCAGTGCTGTGGCGTCCGCGCTGTCACTGATCAGAAAAGTGCGCGAACTGATTTCCCGCCGGCGCTTTCAGGGAGGGAGGGAGGACGGTAGTGACGGACGGATGACGACAGTTACCCAAAAGCACCCTCGACACATTTTTTTCCCCAGAAGGTATTGCCGGCTCGACCCAGAATTCCAATGGGCAGCGGGGACTGCGGGAACTGTGGGATAGCTGCCCACAGTGCACCGCTTCCAATGTCGACGCTTGCCCCGTTAGTGTGGACTCACAAAGTCGAATTACTGTCCTTAGTGTG
>NW_020672370.1:0-1928 GCF_002925995.2 Terrapene triunguis | reverse complement strand
GGGGGGGCAGGAGCGGGACGGGTGCAGGGGGGGCTCCGGAGCCAGGCAGGCGGGGGAAGTCAGTGGGGGGGGCAGGAGCGGGGCGGGGTGCAGGGGGGTCGGAGGGGCTGGCTCAGGATCCGGGCTCGGGGGGGTTCTCAGGTGTATGTGGCGCCGAGCCCAGCCGGTCCCTATTAGTTGACACCCGCGGGGCTGTTGGCGGGAGCGGCCCGGCCCGGCCCTGGGCTGCGGGGAAAAGGGGCTTTGTGTGAAGCTGGAAACTCTGGCCTGGCCGCGCAGTGGGAACAGCTGGGGGGTGTCCCACGGACTCCTCCCGGCTGCCCGCCCCACGGGCCCCATAGAACTTTCACGCTGCCCGCCCCACGGGCCCCACGCTGCCTGCCCCGCCCCACGGGCCCCATAGACCTTCCACACTGCCTGCCCTGCCCCATGGGCCCCATAGAGCTTCCATGCTGCCCGTCCTGGCGTTCGCCCTCCAGCCGGGGGCGTTGGACGGTTTTAAAGTATCCGCACTGCTTGGTGCTAACCCGTGGCAGGGCCTGACTGCAGAGTCAGCGCCCCGTGGTCCCAGCCCTGGGTGGGAAGCACCCCGAGAGCCAGCGGGCACCGCACTGTGCTTGGATGGCACCGGGCTGGTGCCCTAGCGCGTCTACACAGGACAGTTACCGGGCATAAGCCAAGGTGTGGGTTTAAACTGCTGGTGTGGTGCTGGAGCCACTCCCGTGGGCACAGTGTTCTGAGGTGAGGGGCCTTTCCCAAGACACTGGTATTGGGGGAGTGGAGTGCTGGCAAGGGGGCCACAGCGCTGTGTGACTGGAGGAGTTGCCCATGTAGACAAGCCCAGAAATACCCTGGCTTGGTGAACAGGCGCTGAGAGGAGGCGGCTGGAGGGCTGCACAGAGATTAAGCCATGCCCCAACCCCGCCCCGTGCTCTCCCGGGTCCCTCTCTTGTGGCTGCCTTGCCACACGTCCGGCTTTGCATCAGACTGCAGCACCCGAGTGAGTATAACCAGGGGAGAAGGGGGTGTCTCCTCCGCCCCGTACAAAGCCTCCCCTTCTTGGGTCTCCCCACAAGCAGCTCCAGGGCCTCCCTCTGCTCATAGTGACCCCCTATCCTCTCTGACCCCTACTGTAAAGGACCTTTGGAGCCAGCCCCCTCTCGTGGACCCCCTGCAATTCCTACTACCTACTCCCTCCTGCAGCTGGGCCCTGCTCCCCACTGACCGGCCTCTCTGCCAACTCTTTCCTCTGTGAATCCTCCCCACTGCTGTGTGTGGGATTGTGGGGTGTCCGGGTCTGACCCTGGGAGTGGGCACTGGCTGGCCGGAGTTCTCGCCCTGCTGCCGTGGCGGTGCTGGGACAGGCCGCGGTGTCTCCACTGCCAGAGCAGGGTTCCTCCCCCCAGGTGTTCATTGTGTGTGAGCACCAGACCCGAGCGGTGCTCCCTTCACAAAGCACCTGCCCTCGTTCCAGGATGTGGCACTAGTCCAAGACCCGCGAGTCCGTGTGACAAGGACAAACAGGAGCAGCGCCTGGGATGGGCTGCTCTGTAGGGAATCGCGCTGGAGGGATGCTGTCTGGCTGCCTGTCCCAGCTGGTGCCTCCTCTACATTTCATATCAGTGCCATTTCCCTGCCCTCTCCTGCCCTGAGCCGATGTGCTTCCCACCTCCCCCAGTGCTTTGGGTGCACGTCCCCTCTGCCCCAGGCTTCTCTGTCCTGCTGCTTTGCCAGAGTCACAGAGATCAAGGCCCGAGGAGACCTGACTTCCGTGTGGAGCCCAGGCCAGAGACCTTCCCCCAGTGACCCCTGGATGGAGCCCACTGAACTGGGTTTGACTAACGCACCTTCCAGAGAGGCCTCCAGGCTGGGGTGGAGAATCCACCACATCCCTGGCCCATTCCCATGGTTAATGAGACTCGCTGTTA
>NW_020672369.1:0-3315 GCF_002925995.2 Terrapene triunguis | reverse complement strand
CTGTCAGCATTCACAGACCACAGTAAGAACAGACCCAGTTCGTCACATCTCCCCCCTCCGAGACCGAACTGAGCGGGGTCACTTCAGCCAGTGACCCGGGGAAGTTCGAACCTACCCCCGTTCCCATGGATGCCCCAGCATCCCTCCCATTCCTTGGTGAGAATTACACCAGGCCCCTCCAGTTTCACGCCCCCCCTTAGGTCGGGGGTGCTCGATGGCACTCGTAGTTCGCACGTGGGAAGGTTTATGCGGCCCGTGCCCTTTTCCTACCCCAATACCCCTGGGGTTCCAACTGGGCTGGGGTCTTCTCCCAGCACTCCAGTCTGGAGGTCTGTGCTTCGGGCTCTCTTGGTTCAGAGCCCCCCTTTTAACCTTGGCCACCCTTTGGAAAGGCTCCTCTATGCTGGGCAAGGGTCCTAAAGCCGTTTTCCCCTTGTCCCGGGCCTTCCTCCCCCTCTGACAGGGGTCACAGGATTGGCAGTACTGCCGGACAGTAACAAAGACCCCAGGCCAGTAAAAGCTCCGTAGCAGCCTCTGCTGGGTACGCCAGGTTCCCTGGTGCCCTGAGAGGGGAATGTCATGGGCCCGGTACAGCAGCTGGCGGCGATACTTCTGGGGTACCACCAGCTGTCTCCTGATCCCCCCTGACTCCATCTTCCCTGGGGGAGCCCATTCTCGGTACAGGAACCCCTTCTCCCACAGGAACCTTTTCTGGCCACCTCTCCCCATGGTCTGTACCGCACCGAGGTCGGCCAGGTCCCTTATCTTCCGCAAGGAAGGATCTTTCTGCACCTCGGCCTGGAACTCAGCAGCTGGGACAGGGATGGCCACCTGTTCTCTCTCGCCGGCTGGGTCTGAAGCCGCAGCCTCCCTGAGCCGTGTCCCTGGGCGTTCCCTCCCCACCAGGTTAGGGTCCTGCGCCTCGGGCAAGGCACCCTCCCCAAGGTCAGGGCGCAGTGCTCCTCGCCGGCTCTGACTGCGGGTCACAACCAGTGCATTCTGGGGGTTGCTTGGCCAGTCCTCCAGGTCCCCCCCCATCAACACCTCAGTGGGCAAATACGGGTGTACCCCCACGTCCTTGGGGCCCTCCTTGGGCCCCCACTTCAGGCGTACCCTCGCCACAGGTACCTTGAATGGGGTCCCACCCACCCCCGTCAGAGTCAGGAAGGTGTTGGGCACCATCCGATCTGAGGCCACCACCTCGGGCCGGACCAGTGTTACCTCTGCGCCCGTATCCCAGTATCCATCGACCTTCCTCCCATCCACCTCCAGGGGAACAAGGTACTCTCTCCGGAGGGACCGCCCTGCGCCCACCGTATAAACCAAAAACCCCGAGTCTAGAGCATCCAGCCCCCCAGAGGAGCTGGCCTGGAGCTCTCCTTCCTCCTTAGCAGGTGGTATTCTGCCAGCCCCCCTTCCCTGGGAGTGCCGCCTCTCGCCCGGCTGGGTCTCTACCCAGTCAACCCTCGGTGGGTCTGGTCTGCTCAGTCTGTCCCTGAGTCTGGGGCACTGGGCCCGTAGGTGACCCCTCTGGTCACAGTGATAGCAGACCATGTCCCATGTGTCCCCTCGAGCCGGTCGGTTGTCCCTGACCCTGGGCATTCCCCATGGGAGGGGATTCCCCACATTCCCCTTTTGGGAGGTACCCGGGTGACTCTCTCTCTGCATGGCAGCGGGCCTGCTCCTTTGGGACTCCTCCCTGCCAGCCCCTGCCCGGCTCTTCACGAACTCATCGGCCAGCCGGCCTGCATGTCGCGGGTTCTCTGGTTTTTTGTCCACCAACCACAGCCTCAGGTCGGATGGGCACCGCTCATACAGTTGCTCCAATACCAGCAGTTTAACCAGGTCCTCCTTTGTCTGGGCCCCATCAGCCCACTTGCTGGCGTATCCCTCCATGCGGACGGCTAGTTGCAGATATGAGATCTCAGGGGTTTTATCCTGACTCCGGAACCTTTCCCGGTACATCTCAGAAGTCAGCCCAAACTCACGTAGCAGGGCCTTTTTGAATAGTTCGTAGTTCCCTTTCTCCGCCTCGTCCAGTTGGCGGTACAATGCCACGGATTTGGGGTCCAGTAAGGGGGTGAGAACCCGGAGTCTGTCCGCAGGATCAACCTGGTGCAGCTCGCAGGCCGTCTCAAAGGCATCCAGGAAGTCATCCATGTCCTCCCCCTCCTTACGTGGGGCCAGGATGCACTTATCAAAACTCCGTGCAGCCCTGGGTCCCCCCTCACTCACCGCAGCCGGGGTCCCGCGGCCCTTCAGCCTCGCCAGTTCCAGTTCCTGCTGACGCTGTCTCTCATTCTCCTCCCGTTCATGCTGACGCTGTCTTTCTTCATGCTGCCTTTGTCTCTCATTCTCCTCCCGTTCATGACGCCTCTGTCTCTCATTCTCCTCCCGTTCATGCTGCCTTTGTCTCTCATTCTCCTCCCGTTCATGACGCCTCTGTCTCTCTTCATGCTGTCTCTGTTGTTCACGATCCTTCAGCTCTCTCAGTTTTAGCTCTATCTCCCATTCCAGCTCATTCCGCTCCACGGATGCCGCGCGTGGCCGGGAGGATCCCCTGCTGGCCGGCGAGCGTGGCCGGGAGGATCCCCTGCTGGCCGGCGAGCGTGGCCGGGAGGATCCCCTGCTGGCCGGGGGGGTCACGGCGCCCTCGGTATTTGCTGGGCTCCTCCCCACCCTTCCCCTAGGCATAGGAAGGGGGGGTCTCGGGAAGCCCTCAGCAGCCGGCTGACCACTCCCAGCTGGGACAGACACTGGGGCCTGCGCTGCATCTGCCAGGCTGCTTCCCTCAGAGACAGGGATCAGTTCATTCGCGCGATCTTGCTTCTCCAGCTGGGCAATGAGCTGTTCTTTGGTGAGCTTCCCAATGCGCACCCCCCTCTGCTTGCACAGCTCCACCAGGTCACTCTTAAGCCGCTTGGCATACATCCTCCTGCTGGCCAGTCACAGGCCTGGGTGCTCACCGCTCCCCACAGTTTCCAGGGAGACCCCTAGTGTGCCAGCCCTTCTCGAGGTCACCACCTCTCTGCCAGGGTCGAGCTGCAAACTCCTCCGCCCCTGGGACCACTCGCTGCGATCCCCCGGGGGACCCTGTTACTGCAAAAGTCCTTCTCGCTGGTCACACACTCCCAGGGGTGATAACCGTCTCTCTCTGACTCCTCAGCACGCCTGGTCCCCGTCAATCCCCCTTCGTTTTACTTCTCCCCAGTCACTTACTGCAGGACGCGCCGTCCACGGGGTGCAGTAGATCCCGCCGCTGCCACCAGTTGTCACGGAGTATGGGGGGACTCAGGGCCCTGCACCCCCGGCGTC
>NW_020672368.1:0-3895 GCF_002925995.2 Terrapene triunguis | reverse complement strand
TTTGGTCCTGCCATGCGGGCAGGGGACTGGACTCGATGACCTCTCGAAGTCCCTTCCAGTCCTAGAATCTATGAATCTCCAGCCACTGGCGATATTTGCCAATAGCTGTCATAGAAGAATCACAGAAGATTAGGGTTGGAAGAGACCTCAGGAGGTCATCTAGTCCAACCCCCTGCTCAAAGCAGGACCAACCCAACTAAATCATCCCAGCCAGGGCTTTCTCAAGCCGCACCTTAAAAACCTCTAAGGAGGAAGATTCCACCACCTCCCTAAGTAACCCATTCCAGTGCTTCACCACCCTCCTAGTGAAATAGTTTTTCCTAATATCCCCCATTGCAACTTGAGACTATTGCTTCGCGTTCAGTCATCTGCCACCACTGAGAACAGCCTAGCTCCATCCTCTTTGGAACCCTCCTTCAGGTAGTTGAAGGATGCTATCAAATCCCCCCTCACTCTTCTCTTCTGCAGACTAAATAAGTCCAGTTCCCTCAGCCTCTCCTTATATCTGGAGGATGGTGTGGATTGCACCCTTAGCAAGTTTGCAGAGGACACTAAACTGGGAGGAGTGGTAGATTCGCTGGGAACCATTAGGGATAGGATACAGAGGGACCTAGACAAATTAGAGGATTGGGCCAAAAGAAATCTGATCAGGTTCAACAAGGACAACTGCAAGTCCTGCACTTAGGACGGAAGAATCCCATGCACTGCTGCAGACTAGGGACCAAGTGGCTAGGCAGCAGTGCTGCAGAAAAGGACCTAGGGATTACAGTGGACGAGAAGCTGGATATGAGTCCACAGTGTGCCCTTGTTGCCAAGAAGGCTAACAGCATTTTGGGCTGTATCAGTAGGAGCACTGCAAGCAGATTGAGGGACATGATCATTCCCCTCTATTCGGCATTGGTGAGGCCTCATCTGGAGTACTGTGTCCAGTTTCGGGCCCCACACTACAAAAAGGATGTGGAAAAATTGGAGGGAGTCCAGCGGAGGGCAACAAAAATGATTAGGGGGCTAGAGTACATGACTTATGAGGAGAGGCTGAGGGAACTGGGATTGTTTAGTCTGCAGAAGAGAAGAATGAGGGAGGATTTGATAGCTGCTTTCAACTACATGAAAGGGGGTTCCAAAGAGGATGGATCTAGACTGTTTTCAGTGGTAGCAGATGACAGAACAAGGAGTAATGGTCTCAAGTTGCAGTGGGGGAGGTTTAGGTTGGATATTAGGAAGAACTTTTTCACTAGGAGAGTGGTGAAGCACTGGAATGGGTTACCTAGGGAGGTGGTGGAATCTCCTTCCTTACAAGTTTTTAAGGTCAGGCTTGGCAAAGCCGTGGCTGGGATGATTTATTTGGGGATTGATCCTGCTTTGAGCAGGGGGTTGGACTAGATGACCTCCTGAGGTCCCTTCCAACCCTGATATTCTATGGTAAGTCATGTGCCCCAGCCCCCTAATCATTTTCGTTGCCCTCCGCTGAATTCTCTCCAATTTGTCCACATCCTTTCTGTAGTGGGGGGCCTAAAACTGGATGCAGTACTCCAGATGTGGCCTCACCAGGTGCTGAATAGGAGGGGAATAATCACTTATCTTGATCTGCTGGCAAAGCGCCTACTAATGCAGGCCAATATACCGTTAGGCTGCTTGACAACAAGGACACACTGTTGACTCATATCCAGCTTCTCGTCCACTGTAATCCCCAGGTCCTTTTCTGCAGAACTGCTGGTTAGCCTGTCAGTCCACAGCCTCTAGCAGTGCATTGGATTCTTCTGTCCTAAGTGCAGGACTCTGCACTTGTCGTTGTTGAACCTCATCAGATTTCTTTTGGCCCAATCCTCCAATTTGTCTACGTCACTCTGGACCCTATCCCTATCCTCCAGCGTATCTACCTCTGCCCCCAGTCCAAGCCATCATCCAGATCATTAATGAATTATGAGTATACATCTCCCATTGGAGACTCCTGTGGCTCCAAACTCTTCTTCTAGTGTATCTTGCTAGGATTTAACGTTAGCCAGCTTCTGCTCTCAAGCAAGCAATGGGCTAGCTTGTGACAGTGTTGTGAAAGAGAAACGAAGAGTTTTTCCAGTCTCCCAGGAGAGGCACAGCATAGGTTAGAACCTTTGGGAAGCACCTCCCTCACTGACCGCTCTCAGAAAGGAACTGGTTGGGGCTTCTAAGGTACAAGAGGCTGGAACAAGTTCAGTAGAACAGAGCCCTTGAGCAAATCTACAGGTGTCTCAAAGGACCAAAAATCTTAACAAGGGGAATTTCATGCTAAGGCACCAGCCCCAAGAACGATGGTTTCTTTAGTGAATACCAAGTTATAACTACACCTGTGGTCATATGTGCCAATGTTCAGGAAATATTACAATTCTGATCAAATTTCCTGGGTTTTTAAGTTAAGGATGACAGTGTCCTTAACTTATACAGGGGCCTGGTCCAGACTACAAAGTCTGTCAAAAGAAGCTGCTTTTTGTTACCACAGGTTTCCATGCATCCAAACCCAAATCTGAATCCTTTCAGCATAATCCAGGCATTCTGTTGCCAAACTAAAATCATCTCCCTGAATGACTCAAGTCCTCACCCAACATACATCCGCCAGTGGGAATGCCAGTGTGGGTGCTGCATTACCTGGGTCAGTGAGACCAGTCCTACAATAGCCCTGTCCCTGTGACAGTGACTGCTCTGGTCACAATTCTGATCTCTGCAGCAGAGGGGGTCACAGTGACCAGAAATCCACACCCCCAAACTTTAAGAATTCCCAGCATGTTTTAGAAATTTCACTTTTGTTGCTATCCCACCTTTGCAAGCGCATCTAGCACACTAGATCAGCATAGTTTGGCAAAAAGACAGACTTCCAGCTAAACCTCATGCTCCTGCTTGGACCGGAAAAATCTTGGATCTCCTCAGCCTGTGTGAAGAAGGGGCTGTGCAAGCCCAGATGCAGGGCCACTGCAGGAACAGGGATGTTTATTAAGACAAGGCAGAGAGGATGCAAGACCTGTGCTACATCAGGGATGAGAAGAAATGCCTGAAAGGCAAAGGAACTGTAGGAGCTGTACCAGAAAGTGAGGGAGGGCAACAGAAAATCTGAAGCCACCCCAAACTAGCCGCTTCTATGAAGAGCTTCATGCCATACTTTGCAGGAACCTCACCACCACCCTGAATATGACTTTGAACGCATCATGAGACTTAAGAGGAGAGAAACTCAGCAGTGGCCAGCAACGACTTGCTCAGAGAAGGGGACACCAAAGGGGATTAAAACCCTACAGAAAACCAGGAGCTCTTTGAAAAATAGCCGAACCTCACCCAGACAAGCCCAGACAAGAAGGGAAAACGGAGGGATACTGCTGCATGATTCTTTAAGTGCATTTTTTTTTTTCATTGTGCCCAAAACCTCCCCCACCACTACTCCTCCACTAGAAAGCTGGATAGATCGTTGGGCTCAACGGGTAGTGATCAATGGCTCCATATCTAGTTGGCAGCTGGTATCAAGCAGAGTGCCCCAAGGGTCGGTCCTGGGGTCGGTTTTGTTCAATATCTTCATTAATGATCTGGATGATGGGATGAATTGGGCCAAAAAGGACAGTTACCTGTTCCGTAAATGGCGTTCTTCGAGATGTGTTGCTCAGGTGTATTCCACAGTTGGTGTGCGTGCTCGCTTGCCACGTGCACCGGTGCCGGAAGTTTTTCCCTTAGCAGTACCCGTAGTGGGGGAGCACTGCTGCGACCCCTGGAGTGGCGCCTCTATATCACGCTATAAGGGGAGCTGCGCACTCCCCCAACAGTTCCTTCTTGCCAGACAACTCCGACAGAGGGGAAGGAGGGCGGGATGTGGAATACACCTGAGCAACACATCTCGAAGAACGCCAGTTACGGAACAGGTAACTGTCCTTTCTTCTTC
>NW_020672367.1:0-4901 GCF_002925995.2 Terrapene triunguis | reverse complement strand
CACATCAAAATACATAATAAATAGCACATTTTATCTCTGAAGCAGACAACTTCTCAAAAATTGTAGACCAGTGTTATCTGTGTCTGGCAAAAAGGTCTGTCAGTTTTACAACTTTGAATTAAAGAGTCAAATGGATTTTAGTGGCATTATAAACAAAACAAAACCAATTTATCTTATTAGGGTATGTCTACACTACGGGATTAATCCGAATTTATATAATTCGAATTTTGGAAACAGATTGTATAAAGTCGAATGTATGCGGCCACACTAAGCACATTAATTCGGCGGTGTGCGTCCATGTACCGGGGCTAGCGTCGATTTCCGGAGCGTTGCACTGTGGGTAGCTATCCCATAGCTATCCCATAGTTCCCTCAGTCTCCTCCGCCCATTGGAATTCTGGGTTGAGATCCCAATGCCTGATGGGGCCAAAAACATTGTCGCGGGTGGTTCTGGGTACATCCTCCCCCCTCTCCAGGGAAGCAACAGCAGACAACCATTTCGCGTCTTTTTCCTGGGTGAACAGTGCAGATGCCATACCACGGCAAGCATGGAGCCCACTCAGCTCAAGACAGCAGTCATGAACATTGTAAACACCTCGCGTGTTATCGTGCAGTTTATGCTGAACCAGAACCTGCAAAACCAGGCGGCGAGGAGTAGGCTACGGCAGCGCGGCGGCGAGAGTGATGAGGACATGGACATGGAATTCTATCAAACCGCGGGCCCCGGTGCTTTGGAGATCATGCTGTTAATGGGGCAGGTTATAGCCGTGGAACGCCGATTCTGGGCCCGGGAAACAAGCACAGACTGGTGGGACCACATAGTGTTGCAGGTGTGGGACGATTCCCAGTGGCTGCGAAACTTTCGCATGCGTAAGAGCACTTTCATGGAACTTTGTGACTTGCTTTCCCCTGCTCTGAAGCGCCAAAATACCAAGATGAGAGCAGCCCTCACAGTTGAGAAGCAAGTGGCGATAGCCCTGTGGAAGCTTGCAACGCCAGACAGCTACCGGTCAGTCGGGAATCAATTTGGAGTGGGCAAATCTACTGTGGGGGCTGCTGTGATGCAAGTAGCCAAAGCAATCACTGAGCTGCTGCTACGAAAGGTAGTGACTCTGGGAAATGTGCAGGTCATAGTGGATGGCTTTGCTGCAATGGGATTCCCTAACTGTGGTGGGGCGATAGATGGAACCCATATCCCTATCTTGGCACCGGAGCACCAGGGTACCCAGTACATAAACCGCAAGGGGTACTTTTCAATGGTGCTGCAAGCACTTGTGGATCACAAGGGACGTTTCACCAACATCAACGTGGGCTGGCCGGGAAGGTTTCATGACGCTCGCGTCTTCAGGAACACTATTCTGTTTAAACGGCTGCAGCAAGGGACTTACTTCCCGGACCAGAAAATAACCGTTGGGGATGTTGAAATGCCTATAGTTATCCTTGGGGACCCAGCCTACCCCTTAATGCCATGGCTCATGAAGCCATACACAGGCAGCCTGGACAGGAGTCAGGAGCTGTTCAACTACAGGCTGAGCAAGTGCAGAATGGTGGTAGAATGTGCATTTGGCTGTTTAAAAGGTCGCTGGCACTCGTTACTGACTCGGTCAGACCTCAGCCAAACCAGTATCCCCATTGTTATTGCTGCTTGCTGTGTGCTCCACAATCTCTGTGAGAGTAAGGGGGAGACCTTTATGGCGGGGTGGGAGGCTGAGGCAAATCGCCTGGCTGCTGATTATGCACAGCCAGACACCAGGGCGATTAGAAGATCATACCAGGAAGCGCTGCGCATCAGAGAAGCTTTGAAAACCAGTTTCATGACTGGCCAGGCTACGGTGTGAAAGTTCTGTTTGTTGAAAACCCGCCCCCTTGATTGACTCATTCTCTGTAAGCAAACCACCCTGCCCCCTTAAATCACAGCTTGCTTTTAAATGAAATAAAGTCACTATCATTTAAAAATCATGTATTCTTTATTAATTGATTATAAACATAGGGAGAGAACCGACAAGGTAACCCGGATGAGGTTTGGGAAGAGGATAGGAGGGAAGTAAAAGGCCACTGAAAAAATTCAATATAATGACAGCCTTTTGGTTGGGCTGTCCACTGGGGTGGAGTGGGAGGGTGCACGGAGCCTCCCCCTCCCCGCGTTCTTACAAGTCTGGGTGAGGAGGCTATGGAACATGATGAGGGGGGAGGGAGGTTATACAGCGGCTGCAGCGGCACTCTGTTATCCTGCTGCCGTTCCTGAAGCTCCACCAGATGCCGGAGCATGCCTGTTTGATCACGCAGCAGCCCCAGCATTGCAGCCTGCCACCTCTCATCTTGAGCGTCCCTCATGACCTCACGTTCACTGGCATCTTTCCTGTACTTAGATACTGTGTCCTTCCACTCATTCAAATGAGCTCTTTCATTGCAGGTGCATTCCATTATTTCCAAGAACATCTCGTCTCGCGTCCTCTTTCTCCGCCGCCTTATCTGAGATAGCCTTCGGGACGGAGGAGGAAGGCTTGAAAAATTTGCAGCTGCTGGAGGGATGGAAAAAAGGAGAGAAGTTTTTAAAAAGATACATTTTACAGAACAATGCTTATACTCTTTCACGGTGAAAAACATTATTCACATTACATAGCACATGTGATTTCAGTACAAGGTCGCATTTTCCATCTTAATATTGAGTGCCTGTGGTTTTGGTGTTAGAGATCACAGACGCAGGTCTGGGCAACAGAATTCGGCTTGCATGCGGCCATGGTAAGCCATTGTCTTTCGGCTTCTGCGCCCTCCTTTCCCACATACCAAGCAAAGCCCGTTGACTGCTGCGGTTTTCCTGTTAACCTTCAGCAGCAGAAAACAAACTAACCCCCCGCCATCCAGTTCTCTGGGATGATCGCTTTATCCCTCCCCCCACCACGTGGCTGGTATCAGGGAAGATCCCTGCAGAAACTAAACTAACCCCCCGCTCCCCCCCACCCACCATGAATTATCTGGGATGATCGCTGTACCCCTCCCCCCACCGCGTGGCTGGTATCAGGGAAGATCCCTGCTAGCCAAAGGCGAAAAGCTCAGTGCCAATCCTCCCCACCCCCCCGCACTTGGCTAACTGCAGGGAAGGATTTCTTTTCAGCCACAGGCAAACAGCCCAGTAGGAACGACCACCTCTGTCCCCTTAATTAAATTCCCATATTTCAACCAGGTTACCATGAACGATATCACTCTCCTGAGGATTACACAGCGAGATAAAGAACGGATGTTGCTTGAATGCCAGCAAACACCGGGACCATACGCTGCCAGGCTTTGTCATGCAATGATACCAGATTACTTGCTACTAGCATGGCGTGGTCAAGTGTCCTACCATGGAGGACGGAATAAGGCTGCACTGCCCAGAAACCTTCTGCAAAGGCTTTTGGAGTACCTCCAGGAGAGCTTCATAGAGATGTCCCTGGAGGATTTCCACTCCATCCCCAGACACGTTAACAGACTTTTCCAGTAGCTGTACTGGCCGCGAACGCATCCCAAGTCCTCAGGGCAAATTAATCATTAAAAAACGCTTGCTTTTAAACCATGTTTTATATTTTAAAAGGTAAACTCACCTGAGGTCCCTTCCATGGGGTCATGGTCTTGGGTACTGGCTTGGGAGGCTTGGGAGGGTACTTCAGTCAGGCTGAGAAAAAGATCCTGGCTGTTGGGGAGAACGGAGTGCTGTGTGCTCTCCGCAAGCTCGTCCTCCTCCTCCTCCTCCTCCTCTTCCCCGTCCGCAGAATCCTCAGGTGTGGCTGATGAGATCACCCCCGCCTCGGAATCCACGGTCAGAGGTGGGGTAGTGGTGGCAGCCCCCCCTAGAACTGCATGCAGCTCGGCGTAGAAGCGGCATGTCTGCGGCTCTGACCCGGAGCGACCGTTTGCCTCCTTTGTTTTCTGATAGGCTTGTCTGAGCTCCTTGACTTTCATGCGGCACTGCTCTGAGTCCCTATTGTGGCTCTCTTCATCATGCCCTTGGAGATTTTTTCAAAAGTTTTGGCATTTTGTCTTTTTGAACGAAGTTCTGCTAGCACTGAATCCTCTCCCCATCTAGCGATCAGATCCAGTACCTCCCATACGGTCCATGCTGGTGCTCTTTTTCGATTATCGGCCTGTATGGTTATCTGTGCTGATGAGCTCTCTGTGGTCACCTATGCTCTCCTGTGCTGGGCAAACAGGAAATGAAATTCAAATGTTCGCGGGGCTTTTCCTGTCTACTGGCCAGTGCATCCGAGTTCAGATTGCTCTCCAGAGCGGTCACAATGATGCACTGTGTGATAGCTTCCGGAGGCCAATACCATCGAATTGCGGCCACACTAACCCTAATTCGAAATGACAATATCGATTTTGGCGCTACTCCGCTCGTCGGGGAGGAGTACAGAAATCGATTTTAAGAGCCCTTTATTTCGAAATAAATGGCTTCGTTGTGTGGATGGGTGCAGGGTTAATTCGATTTAACGCAGCTAAATTCGAATTAAACTCATAGTGTAGACCAACCTACAAAACAGGAGTTTTACAAACCTCACATATTCCCACAGACAGACAGATACATACACATTTTCTCTTCCTTAACATCCCTTTTACGCTGCTTTGTTTTTACATGCTGTACATAGATTACATTACTTTTATACATTTGGGGCCGTTAAGTTCCAATAGAACCGTCCCCCTTATGTTCTTTTAGCAAATTTGACTAAATTGTTCATAGTCAAATGATTTTAATTAGATAGTCTCTTTACCTGGATTATTTACAAACATTCCTCTGGAAAAGGGCCCATTTTTCCTTTAGAATGGCTGCAAAGAAACCAAGAATTCTTTTAACAAGGTCCTTTTTAACATTTTCACAAAATTTAACTGTTTAATTCTCTCCAGCCTCTGTAGAGTTAACTTTTCACT
>NW_020672366.1:0-1451 GCF_002925995.2 Terrapene triunguis | reverse complement strand
GTTCCTAACTGTCAGGGTGGTTAAACACTGGAATAAATTGCCTAGGGAGGTTGTGGAATCTCCATCTCTGGAGATATTTAAGAGTAGGTTAGATAAATGTCTATCAGGGATGGTCTAGACAGTATTTGGTCCTGCCATGCGGGCAGGGGACTGGACTCGATGACCTCTCAAGGTCCCTTCCAGTCCTAGAATCTATGAATCTATGATGGTGAGCAGCAAGTTATTCCTGAGTCTGTGATGCAGAATGATGGGGAAATAAGCAAAGGGGATTCTAGATGCTAGATGTAGGTGCAGAAGCGTGACAGACCAGGGTGGTGACTGCGCACAGGACACAGAGCACCCTTAACTAGCTACCTAGAATGCTGCATGCAGCCCAGAGCACTCTTCTCACCCTATTTAATTATTCCTTCTTCAGAACAGAGCTGGGAGTTTGTCATTTAGGTTTTATTTTACTTGCCCTGAACTGCACTGGGGCTTGAATGTCACAACGTCCTTGCTACCATCAGCTCGCTAGACATCTGAACGAGAAACAGCAAAATAATGGAGGAGACAGAGATTCCTTAGAGCAGAAGAAAGAAAACGGCAAGATAGTCACAAAAAGCTGATATTCTTGATTCTTTTTGATTCAGGCCACTTGAGCCTTTCTTTGTCTGGTGGGGTCATTTTGTATAGAAGCAAAACCTGTCTATGGGAAGCCTGTGAGATACTCTCTCTGGTTGGGATACACTGGAAGCACACTGTTCCCTTAATATTGGCTCACAATTCCCATGCGTGAAAGAAAACAGTAAAAATCTGGCATGCGCCCTAGAATTCAAGGTAATGGTGTTGGAAATTGTTCTCTAAGAAAAAAAATTGCATGGGAATGACCATATTTTCCACTGCTATTGTCAACAGGTAACCCCTAGCAGTAATTGTAATAAAATGTTAATTTAAAGGTCCAAGACCATAATTTTCCTTCTGTACTCTAGGGACTCTTCTGCTCTACAGGGTGAACTCCATTACATAAGAGTGAGTTCCCCAAAAGACACTTTCTCCAGGAATAGAGCAATGTTAAAGGGCCAGAACTGTAGCTTTAAGCAAATTCTATCACAATGAAGAGATTATTGCCATTGACTCCTTTAGGGTGTCTGAAGATGGTTTTAAATGTCAAACATTGGGCAGGAGAAAAAAAAAATCTATGACAAGGAAGCAGATAATTGGATGTAACATGGAGTATTTAACCACACGGAATCAATGTTTCCTGTAACTACATTAACTTCAGTGTGGTTACCCCACATTTACCCTGCTGTGTGTGAGATGAGCATCCAGTCCCCTACAGTGCATTGCCACATTCCGAACCTTCAGTCTTCAAATCCTCAAAGTACCTTGGAGACCCTAGTAGGCTACTTCATACAAAGCAAAACGTGGGTCTGCAGCAACGTTTATTTGAAGTTCAGCTTTTAAGCCGCCCA
>NW_020672365.1:0-7328 GCF_002925995.2 Terrapene triunguis | reverse complement strand
ATAAATTTGTTAGTCTCTAAGGTGCCACAAGTACTCCTGTTCTTTTTGCGGATACAGACTAACACGGCTGCTACTCTGAAACCTAAACTCTACTTGTAGCTCACCTGAGCTGTAAAAGCTATTAACCCTGAAGTATACAATAGGGCTAGTATTCATGACAACATCTAGCACAATTACTTCCCTGTTGGTCCCTATACATTACTATAATACAAATATGTACGGCTAAGACACTGTATACAAACTTGCATGCAAAAAAAATCTCAAATTACAGTTAAGATTATGAGGAAATAACCTTTATACAAAATACGTATTAAGATTGTTATAATTAATGCTTAAGGGTTTGGAGGTTTAAGAATGCAAATGACTAGGAAAGGTAACTAGCAAATATATATTCAGTTATTAAATTGGAATGTGTATATTCACCCTACAAATTCTAATGCCACTATCTCTGAGCCACCAGACCTGCTTATGCACTTTATCATCATATCAATCTCTAATTGTATACACCTTAGTCAAAAATATACATACATCAGTGATTAGTGAGATGCATAAGCAGGTGGCTCAGAGATAATGTTGTTGGAATGTGTAATAACAGATTTTCTTATGCCACTATCGTCATGTAATGGTCTTGTGTATTTTAACTGTAGCACTAGCAATAGTTAATATTGTCCAGGAACCATTTTTCATGTTTATGGACCTTTTGAGGGCAGGGCATTTGGTAATGTCTAGCAAAAGTATATGCAATCTCTGATTTCCTTTGTAAAATATTTCAAACTTCCTAGCATTTTACAAGTTACCTGATATAGCACTTGGAAAATGCCAGTCAAAGTTGTTCCTGCAACCTTAACTCTGTACCCTTGTATGTGTATAATGATGGTCTTATTACCTGATCATGTACTATTTCTGAAATACAGTCCTACAATTATTTTTCTATAACTTTTCTAAGGTGCATCATTTAAATGAATGAGGCAAGTGTGTGTACAGTGAATGAGGCAAGAACTCTATTGAGTGCTTGATTTTTCTCACTGCAGCTTGCATCTAAATGAGGACATATATTTAAGCAATAGTACATGATCATAGAATTTGTGTCATGCATGTGCAGATAACATTTGCAGGGCTAACATTCAGGTTTTTATATAAAGTTTGTATTCTAGCAACTTTAACTGTAAGTTAGTAAACATACTATGGCTTCCATTGGTTGTTGCTGGTCCAATTTTTTTCACATGCTCTGAAAGTTGACTATGTAAAACTTTAATGATTTATTCTTATATTAAAAATGTACTTAGCAAAAACAGTATAGAAAGGTAAAGGCCAAAATGTTTGTACAGTTCAAAGGCCAGCTCTTTTGAGTTATCATTGTACAGCATATTGTACTCTCAAGCTATTTCATTTTGATGTTTTCTTGCTATAATAGTAAACTATTTTTCTCCTTGTTCTGTAGTTTTTAATATGGTGGTTTGTCAGTTACTCATTTCAGCTGATCCATTGCAAGCCAACAGATAAAATATATTTATCATAAGTTCAACTTGCATATCTTGTCAGAGAACAGTTATTTTTACGGAAGCTGTAAACTCTGCAGTGTCTACTTCTGTAGTGTTACACTGCACCACTGTCAGGGTGTTTTTACGCATCACTATTCAAGACTGAGCGTTCACCTCTCTATGCATCAGTTCTTATAAATAAGTTCTTATAAATATGAAAGGTTTTTCTGGGTCACCTGATGCTGTAGAATGAGAATCATAGCAATAACTTAAGTTTTGAATTTTAAAAAAGCTTGTCTGAAGGTCAGATACCAGTATTCAGATGATATTTAAAATAACTGATTTTGTATGCAGAACTTCAGTAATGGAATTAAGAAACATTGTATCAAACATTCTTGGGTGTCCTCTCCTTAAGGAAGTGATACGTATCTCAGGGCAAGAAGCAAACTTTTATACCCCGGAGGGAATTTACTTATCCAGTAGACAAATTACAAAAGTGCCGACTGTTGCACAATTTGCTTTATCTACTGGTGCTGAAAGGAAAACTAGTCTTGTTATTGATTTTAAGATCAAAACGTGTGTATATATACCTGGAAAATCACTCACAGTAGAACACTGCTAATTCATATTAGTTGGGAGCCCATTACAAATTACTGCACTCTGAGATTTTGACCACCAAAAGCAAGGAAAATGTGTGCCAAAATGTAGTCAAAATACCTTTATTGTTTATAATACTTAGTATAATTGTTTAGTTTGTTTTTAATTGTTAGTCACCCACAGAGTATAGAAATCTAATTTTATTAGTAATAGTCTGTATCAAATTTGATAAAAGTAAAGAAGCCTTGGTGAGTGTGAGACCTTGCAGCAGGTTGCTATTAAAGTGCTGCTGAGAAGTAGGGGAGAGAGTCATTTTTTGTGTGAATTATGGCGTGAGTGTACTAAAACAGTGGTTCTCAAAGCCGGTCCGTCACTTGTTCAGGGAAAGCCCCTGGTGGGCTGGGCCGGTTTGTTTACCTGCCGCGTCCGCAGGTTCGGCCGATCGCGGCTCCCACTGGCTGCGGTTCGCCGCCTCAGGCCAATGGGGGCTGCGAGAAGAGGCATGGGCTGAGGGATGTGCTGGCCGCCACTTCCCGCCGCCCCCATTGGCCTGGAGCGGCGAACTGCGGCCAGCGGGAGCCACGACTGGCCAAACCTGCAGACGCTGCAGGTAAATAAACCGGCCTGGCCTGCCAGGGGATTTCCCTGAACAAGCACACCTACTAAAGTATGCACAAGTATGATGTTCTGCTTGCCTTAAGGGAACAACGTAGAAGACTTAAGTGCAACAGTTTAGATTGGAATATATGCTTGAATTAATGCATGGTAATTGTGTCCATGACAGAGGTAGGGTTTTAGCTGTGTTAATTTTGCAGATTTGGTCACCTCCACCTACATTCTGTATCCAAATCCATGTCCTCTGGGACTATATACAGTATTCCAAACCTGCAAGCTTTCTCAAATAGCTTCTGTTTAAAGTACCAATGAACTTCAACTTTTTTTCCTCCAAAAAATATGGACCAGGTGAAACCAGGGATTGAAAATTGTACAGGCATGGCAACTTTCAGTCCTGGGTGAGTAAGTTTTTGACTCAATATTTTGGTCTGAATAGCTAGAAAAATCTTTACACCAGTAGACATTTGTCATTGTAGGCTTCCTGCCTTACAGCATTCATTTCTAATCTTGATGATTTAAGACGACAGAATTTAAAATCTAAAATTAATCTCAAGAGGGAGGATAATTTTTGATCTTCAAAATTTTGATAGTACTCATGTTTGTCATTATACTCTCATGGCAACAAAGAGAGACTGCCAAGAGGTGAACAACTTAACCAATAATGAGGCTTATAGCTGTAGACTTCCTAAAACTGTTTGCTCTATAATAGATTTTAAAAAATGTGGTGTACTACACCTTTTGTTGGCCCTTGTTTGGCATGACCTGTGAGTTATTCCTAACTAGCAGCAATGAAAACTTCACACTACACTAACCATAATTTTCTTTCACTGTAGAGACTTACCTTAAGTCGCAAGTAAACCTGTCCATGAGGATTTAGCAAGTCAAAGTCATCAAATTGTGCAAGAGGGATGTTGACAGTTCTGCAGCTATTCAAAAGCTGTCTGAAAAGTTTGCCAACATGTCTCCCTCTACAGAAGGGAGATGTATACCTGGGGGCAAGGAAAGAGGGATGTATAGAAATAAACTATAATTGCTATCTGTCAACAAGATGTGACCCTATGTTAGGCTGAATGATACTTTACCACATCTTTTAAAAAACTGTATTTTTAAAAACAAATACAAATAAACACTTACCTTTAACTTTCAGAATAAACTCTTCATGGCTATTGACAAACAAGCAAATTTGAAGTGTGTGCCAAGGGCTGCTGTCCCCTAAGAAAGGGATTTACTATAAACTTGAGGCAATCCAGAAGAGGGGCGTGTGTGTGTGTGGTTCTCCCCCTCCCCCCCATTTGTCTAATGTTTACTCAGCTGCCCTACTTAGAGTGGGTATCTTCTAGGCTAGTGATCTGCTTCTCACCTTAAATGGCTGTTAGGTACTGCTCCTAATGCAGTGCATTTTACTCCTAAAGAATAAATACACCCTGTCTTCTACTATTAAGGAAGTGGCAAGAGAACCTCAAGCTCACTCTAAGGCCATGTTTACACTAGAGAGCTTACAGTGGCACAACTGTACCGATGCAGCAGGGCCTCTGTAAGATCGCTCATGCAGCCACTCTCTCCCGTTGATATAATTAAATCACCCCCATGAGCAGCAGTAGCTATGTCGGCAGGAGACGCTCTCCCACCAACATAGCACTGTCCACACCGGCTCTTCTGTCAGTGTAACTATGTCGCTCAGGGGTGTGTTTTTTCACACCCTGAGCAACACAAATTATATCTACAAAAATGCTAGTGTAGACATCCATACTGACTGAAGAGTTTTAGGCTATTTTTTCTGCTATAATTGTAGGTATGCAGAATTCCTTTCAGAAGCCGGCTACTGTAAAAGGGTGTAAGTCTTGGCTGGCATATACCAGTTGAAGGAATTGAAGGGCCATATGGGATGGAAAGTAACAATAAAAATAACTATGTACAGTTATGTATAATCAGTATCCTTGGTGGTAGACTCATGTACATTCTGCTTAGCACCAAAGGTATAGTAATCATAACTGCCTCAGTCCTCAGCATCTCCTGGACAAAAACTAACAGGAAATATAGTGACTTTGCAGTGTGGACAGCTTGCTAAAAGAACCAAGCTGAAGAGTTAGGAGCCTGTGGCTGGAGACCACCTTTGTAAAGGCTATAGTGTCTTAACCAGGATGCTGCCACTCCTTTAATTGTGGGTGATTTGATAGCTTTAACAGAACTATTTTACACACATGGCTACACTTTTTGATAAACCAAAGATAGTGTCTCAATTTCATAATGTAAATCATTGAAATCCATGACATTATGGAAATCTCTGAGGTGCTAGGATTGTGCACTCTATAAATGTCTGCACGTTTTTCACCTTTGTTCCTGAGAAATGTTTTGACATAAACCTTTTTTTGAATCATTTCAGAAATGGGATTTTGTCTTGTTGCATGGAGGAAATTACTATCTTCAGTCTTCAGGGTTTTTTAAAAAAAATCAACAGTGCCCAAAAGTGAATGAGTATTGCAAAGCCAATGTCAGTAGAACAGATTGCATCAGCTGGAGTCAACTGGTGTTTGTTTTCACTACCTCATCTGAGTTAGGTGATGAAAGAGCAGGGCAAAAATGACTAATTCTCAATCCACTAGTTCAGCGAACTCACAGATTTAGGATATTTGATTTTTATTACCTTTATCAAGATATTCATTAATGCTTTATTTAATTCTTCTGTTTATTAACTTAGAGCTCATTAATGTGGAGCAGAGACTGTTAGTTCCTTACCAGCTTGGCAGTTGCCTTGTAAGAGTTCAACTGCAGCATAGCAAGCAGCTTTTGTACTACTAGAAACATGCCTTAATAACAAACAGGAATGGATATGAAAGATCCCTAGTATATCATGACTGGGAGTGACTTTTGAATTTTAGTTTTAAAATAGTGTATGAAAATTACTGTATAGGAATTAAAACCACTTTGAAGAAAATTATAAGTAGGTTTAAAAAGAAATCTAAACCTGGGAAGCAGTGGTAGTTTAGGAGCTTTCTCCATCCTTTTCTACTAGCTTATCAGCCAGTGGGAACAGGATAGTCCAACAAATTTATGATTCCAACCCCTTATGAGGCTTGGTTCTGACCAAGCTGTTATAGTATTGGCTGAGTCCCTCTTGGGGGACAGTCACCAGATTGTGTTAATTGGACACAACCTTTGGATCCCACATGCATGCAAGACTGCTGGATCAGGGCAGAGTCCAGGCAGTGTCTTGTTGTGTAGGGTACACTCCTAAGTGCAGAATCCCTGTATGAAACCCTTCCTTGGGATGTGAGGCTCCACAGTCCAACTGCCTTAGGCCCTAAAACCAGTGTTAAACCTCCCAGACTTCCTGAATCACTTAGGTATGCTTCCCCAGAATCCCCTCTTTATAGGCATTCTGGTTTATAGTTTGTCTTCAGGGACATATGGCAGGTAAAGTAAAGGAACACAAACTTTGCACAGGATCTTCTTAAACATGCACATTTTACTCTTAGTACAGGAGAGTTACAGATCTATGCAAAATAATAAACATCTGAATGCAATTCCCTCTTCATGTCCTCACCATTGAGTGCCTGGGTTTTGGTCAATGTCCTTGGAGAAGCCAAAGCCTCTTGTCTCCTGCCCCTACTCCTCCAACTAATGCCTAAAGTTTTTGATAATGAAGTGGCTCTGTTTGCTTGGACCTGCTCTTAAAGCATGCTCTCTGACACTGTGCTTCACAGAGGTGGATTAAGTGCATTAACAGAAAATCCCCTTGTGTCGATGTAGGAAGAATCTACACTACAGTGCTACATGACACAGCTGCAGTGCCATAGCAGCGGCTGTGGTGTAGACATACCTGTAGTCTGTGCCTGCTACAAAAGGGAAGTTCTAATCCAGGCTGAAAGCTACAATCATAAATGCTATTCATAAAACAAAGGAATTAATAAATTGACAGACGTATTTCCCAAACTGTGTCAAGAGAAATCAAGTTCTGTTCTGTTTCAGCAGCAATCATTAGCTGAGTATAGATTTTTGTAGTAATTATCTTTTTATTTCCTTTTGACTAGTTGTCCTTTTTATTCATTTTGTTTAGGCTTTCACTTTGAATTGTATGTAAAGGTTTTCATTGTTAAGCACTTTCTCAAATTGGGTTCTTATGTCAAAACTCTACACTTCATGTAGAGGCCTAACATTATTTTGTTGGAATTTTATGCAGCCAGGTGCTGGTAGGAAGTCATATTATTACCTAAAAGGGACCAGTAGAAAGAAAATGGCAGTAAGTATAACTGACTCCTTAAGATTTGTAAATATTAATGAAGGATTTTCTGGTTATGTTTAGAAAATTAACGGTGGGATTTCCAAAAGTGCTCACCGTTGGAATGAGAGCTTTACTATTGACATCAAGTATCAGAGGGGTAGCCGTGTTAGTCTGAATCTGTAAAAAGCAACAGAGGGTCCTGTGGCACCTTTGAGACTAACAGAAGTATTGGGAGCATAAGCTTTCGTGGGTAAGAACCTCACTTCTTCAGATGCAAGTAATGGAAATCTCTAGAGGCAGGTATAAATCAGTGTGGAGATAACGAGGTTAGTTCAATCAGGGAGGGTGAGGTGCTCTGCTAGCAGTTGAGGTGTGAACACCAAGGGAGGAGAAACTGCTTCTGTAGTTGGATA
>NW_020672364.1:0-3521 GCF_002925995.2 Terrapene triunguis | reverse complement strand
GACTACATTTATTTCAGAAGCATTTTGGCTGTAGAGCAGTGTAATTGAAACATTTTCTCCATCACTATGATCTGTCAATTCAGATTCATTTTTACTTATAAATACCCGTGGGTGTGCTAACTAGTCCTTTCTACAACTTTTGTTTCCTATGGTGCAGCTGAGAAAAATATAGTTGCGGAAATATTAAATAAAATATGCTGCCAAATATAAAGGGAAAGTTAGAAGCATGTTTGTAAAACAGGATCTGTCCCTTCTGAGTGAATGTATGACTGGTGCATTTCTATGATTTCAGTTACAATTTTTATGCTAGCTATGCAATTTTGAAATTATTTTTGAGTTAGGACTTTTTAGGCTGGCTGAGACAATGCATGTTGACTGACCTGTTTCCTCAAATGTCTCAAAATACCTATGGACCTGCTGGCTATTTCATTCGGTTTTTAAAGATTGTGGCCTGATTGGTTCTTCCCATGGCTTGTTTGCCATGGAAACTGTTGCAGCCGTTGGCTGCTGTTTCTGGCTGTGAAATGCCACCAGGCCTGACAAAGAGGCCTAGTGCTTCCTCCACCCCCCTGACTGGCCACTGAGGGACAGGAACCCAGCCCAATGCAACCTTTACAAGCAAATAACTTGTAGCCAGCCAACAAATCAGCTGATGTTAAACACTGGATGCAATAAGGCCACTAGCTAACCTTTTCAACCACATACCAGCTTCCTGAAACTAAATGAAATCACAAGTCATGACAACCATTCTGTGTAAGTATCAACCTTTTTAGTTTTGTTTTATTTTTCAATCTTTATTAATAGAAGGACACCTTAGCATTCTTACACACTTGTTTTTAACTTCAGCAGATGGCTGGTAGTCTGGGTTTGTGTTTGTGCAGGAGTGTCTGTAGCTAGGACCCACAAACTGCATTTGAGAACGGTTCCTATATAATCAAATACATAGAACAGTCTTCCTCTCTAAAAGATCACACACACACACACACACACACACACATATATAATGAGGAAGGAGTTGTATATTTAATCCCAAGAAATCATGTTATTTTCACCTAATATTGTCATTCGAATATTAAATATAACAAGCTGTGTCATCTTGAATTTTATTGAAATATTTCATTGTAACCCTATGTTGGTGTGGGAAAGGAAAGAGATTGACTATCAACTGACACACCATTAATTTGGACAAGCTATCTTAATTAGTATCAGAGTTTTCATCTCAACATTAGCTTCAATCTGGAAGTGTTTCAACACTCCCTGCATCAGCTATTTGGCTGGAACCTAAATATATTGATCTGGCTTTATGATTGATAACGCCTTACTACGTTGGGAACTGATAGTTAAATAAGATGGCTGCCTTCCCGGACTATTACAACATGCTTATAAGGAATTGTTGATTTATTTGATGCGATTTAATCAACCTAATAATTAGATTAATTTGATTACATTATATTAACCCACTTTCTTTTAATTTGATGTGTTTACATGTATTCATGCTTTTGCTTATTTAGTTTAATAAACTATATAAAATTGGAAACCTGTGTGGCTTGGAAGTTTCCTCCACAGACATCAGGGTTCCAAACCTAAGGACTCCCTGGAGTAAACAAGAGGCAACTCTGAGACCCCACTTAGTGGCAATCCACAGAACTGTCTTTATAGTCCTCCCACAACTGGTGCCTGAATTGGAACACTGTTGCTTTTTGAGGGAAAGTTGACTTAAGTATTGAGCATTTATTTTGAACAGAAGTGTGTGCTCCAGAACCTCTGGGAATCTGCTGTTGTGGTTATAAGCCAGGCAACCTAAAGCTTGACCTGTTCCACAAAATGTATATAGAGAGAACATCCAGGATGTAGTGGAGTGTCATAAAGGTTTTCATCACCCTAGATGTGGATGGGCACATTGGCAGAGCCACATGGGAGTTACGTAAACTATGCCAAAATGGATGTTTATAAAACTTTGCTAACCAGAAGACACCATCGCATAGTCTGTGTCTGCAACATATACAAGACTGTTTTTTTAAAACATCAGCTCAGTCTGTTTTATAACTCTCCAACTGTACATCCCCTTCACTTGCATAGCTATGTGTGGTCTGGCCTAAAAGAAAATATAAGCCTATCCAAACACTAAGGGTAAAATTCACCTCTCTCCACATGAAGGCCAAATATTCATGGTGTGTTCAGGGAAACTATGTTCATCACTTCTCCCTATCAGGCAGACTATGGCTCATCCTTATCACCAATGACACTTTCCCAGCCAGTGAATCAACAGAGCCACTTGCGATGGATTCCTCCACGATGGTCTTTGATAAGTCAGTTTACAGCCCACCTCCATGACACACAAGGGATACGGAGGCTCCCTACTGTGTGAGTGACTTTCCCACACCAGCACATAGCCAGTTTTAATTGATGTTGACCAGGGGTGGCTCTATGTTTTTTGCCGCCCCAAGCACGGCAGTCAGGCGCCGTTCGGCGGCATGCCTGTGGGCGGTCCGCTGGTCACGCGGATTCAGCGGCGTTTCTGCGGGTGATCTGGCAGTCCCGCGTCTTCGGCACCTGCCGCCGAATTGCTGCCGAAGCCGCGGGACCGGCGGGCCTCCCGCAGGCATGCCACTGAAGGCTGCCTGACTGCCGCCCTCATGGCAACTGGCACACCGCCCCCTGCGGCTTGCCGCCCCAGGCACACACTTGCTGCGCTGGTGCCTGGAGCCGCCCCTGATGTTGACAGCCTTGCACTAGCCCTCTGCACAGGTTCAATTCCACCCTAAAGGGATACACCATTTAAACTCTCATCGCAATGCCTTAGATTTGGTTAAAGTTCTACTCTGTACAGATTATATTAATAGTCTTTGCTAGCTTGGCTAGAGTCAGTGCCATGACTCTCAATCAGGCATACATCATTTTAAGGACAGTAGATGCCTTTCCTGTTCTGCCTAACAGCCCATGAAGAAGCTATTCTGAAGGAGACTTGAAAAGCTTTCTTGATTAAAAATCTTTTTCACATATAAGGAATTTCACAAGTACATACCAAGAACTCTGTGACTGAAGTCCCACTACTTCCTGTGATAGCCTTGCTACTAATAATAGAAATTTGACTTTTATAATTCAGAATGTAATGCCATTACAGAGGTGTTATCTGTGGAAGCCAGTGCACATTTAGCGCTTGAGGCCTGCTGTACTTTTCTCTTCACTCTCTTTTCTTGCCTCCCTCTTAACCACCTTTCTTCAGTCTCTTTTACTCCTTGGGGCAGCATAGCCCTACAAGTCAACCTGTTGCTAACTGTGTTCCTGTTGAAAGTTTTTAAGTGCCTCTTGCAAACATCCATGAAACTGAGTCTACATTGGCCTAGTGGCCTTGGAGCATCTGCAATCCATACAGGAGATCCTTTGGAATGAGGCTATCATCCATACAGTGCAGATGACCACGCCAACAGAAATTCTGTGTTTGATAATTGTGATTCAATTTGGTAATTTTGCTTTTTCAAGTACTTTGGTGTCAGAAACTTTGGCTTCCCCCTTGATAT
>NW_020672363.1:0-4348 GCF_002925995.2 Terrapene triunguis | reverse complement strand
AAAGCACCTTCGCAGGGTAGCATACACAATGCCACTAGATTGGGTAAACACTAAACAGAGCAGCAAAGTAAAACACCAAAAATCAAAACTAAGACCCCATACTATAAAAGGGTCTTTATCCACTCTAAGGGTGGCTATGACTAGATATAATTCCACCAAGGAGGAAAAACGTCCTGGCGGATAGCTTAAGCATAACATTTCAGCATATCAATTTGCTATTGCATGCAATTACTATTATCAGTAAGCTTAAAACAACACATTTCTTTCACTGTCTCACACCCCAGATGTTGCTGGGTGGTTTGCAGACAGGAACAAGGCAGGTACTTAACAGACCTTGCATGTCTGGGGCAATGGCCAGGCAAAAATCAGATTGATTTAATACTTCTGTCAGGTGGACCCAGATATCTCGGTAAATTACCCAATCCCACATGCATCCTCCCCATGGACCCGGCAGGATTCGGTATGTGGGAGGCCATGCCCCCTTTACCGGTCCACATGCTTGGAAGGAGCACTGAAAACATTTGCGCTTCCACCCAGAAAGTCTCTAAGTATGTCTCCATGGCCACAGATCAGATGGTACTCCTGGTGTGTCTGTAAGGGCAGTGGGCCAAGCCTAAACATGCTAGATCCCACTGCAATGCCTTCCCAGCCTCAGTGATATTCAATACCATCTCTGTCAGCAACTTCTGGGTCATTGTCTGTATTTGGATGTATTACAGGGGTAATAGTGTAATGGATGAAATGGCAGGGGCAATGGCAACAAGGTGCCTTTGGTACTTATCATTTAAAATCTAATTAGGGAGGGCAATACATGCTGAAGCACTTATCCAAAACACAGGGCGCAGCCTGTAGAATAAACCCCAAAATCCAATCAATACCACGTTCCCAAGCATGGGTCCCACAAGTTTCTTTTTGCTAGTGTATAATTCTTTGTTTCTTCACCAGGGTCAGTTCTTAATGTCTCTTGTAGTCAGGAATTCCTGGACTTTGTGGTTTTAATGAAGCAAGTGTTCCTTCTTCTCTTTTCCTGAAACAGTGTGGTTTAGCATCATACAGGGGAGAAGTTACTAGCACATCACCCTGTAATGGTTTTGCTTCTTCTAGAAAAATCCAAAGGCACAGTGGGTCTGTCAGTGGACAAGGGAGAGGTTGCTAGCACTTTACCTTGCCCTCCTTCCCTGCTGTCCAGGAGGCACAGCAGAACTAGAAGGAGAAATAGGCTGATCAGCAGCTGGAGAATCCTCTCCAGGTGGAGGGATCTTTTTGCAGTGAGAAGCATGGGTCCAGGCAGTCAGTCCTTGGCACTTCACAGCAGTGTTGGTGGCTAACAGGACTTTGAAAGGGCCTTTCCAGGGTGGAGCCAAAAGCAGTCTTTCGTTGATGGACTTTACATAGACTCAGTTTCCTTGTTTCAATAAATGGCAGGGGTGCTAGGGTCTTTGGGAAGCACTTCTTTTATCTGTGAGAAAAGAAACCTAACACATTTCATTAGTGCCTGGCAGTGTTTTGCAGATCTTAGTTGCTTGGGCACATTCAGGCCCCCCTCCTTTTCTTGGGGGTCAGCCAAGTTTTGGCTGTGACCTTGGATGAGCCTGCTAGCTGTATTTTTCTCTCAGTTAACTCATTCTGTTCTTTTTCCTCTTCTCCCTTTCTCAGCTTCTTTTAACTACAAAGGAAACTTCCACTCTTCACTCATACACCTTTTCCCAACAATGAACACATACACATTGCCATTATGAAGTACAGTAGTCTTATTATTCAATGTATGCCATGTACACTCTTCCAGTAAAATAACTTTATTACAGAGCTTTGGAGCAACAAACCGGGACAAGCACACCCACTTTTGAGGAGTTCACTCGGTACAACTTCAGGTGTCTAATTGCTTTCCTCCCTCCCCAGCCCTCTGGCTAAAAATCTAAGGTAGCCAGAAGGATCCCATGGGCAATATGGGGAGTGGGTTAACCTTCCATGTCCTTGTTTCCAAAGACTGTTGGTATGCAAATTTTAACAACAATTTTTCAATTAAAAATCTGGCCAATGAAGTTTCTTTTTCTCACTTAAGCAAATGTATTAGACTTTAGTATATCACATTTTCCTGATTTATCCAAACACTTTGTATTCCAAGTTGAATAAAACAAGTATCTGCTTTTTAATTTAACCCTTCTATTTAAATTTGAGCTAGACTGTCCTATGAAAATATTAAACCCAACAATTCTGGCCACAAGACAAACACCACAAGACAGGACAAAGAACACAAAAATAATTCCTATTGTACCAGTAAATGCATGGTACATTAAATGCTATTTAGCTGGCATCCGTTTTCTCTGATGATCTGAAAGACAAAAAGACAGAGGTCTACCCCTTCTGGGCAGTCAGTCATTGCTTAAAATATTTCCTTTATATACACATACTGTTGTTGATTTCAGGCAAAACAGAGGAATTACCCCATATATCCTTGTATTTGTTTCATAGGCAGCCCAGGTTTCAGTGGCTTCTACCTTATTAGTTAGAAAATTGCATTAATACAGATGCTTTCTGGCTTGCTTCCAGATCCAAAGCTATCCACAGCTTAAAGATTCTTACTTAAAAAGGGTCACAATTAACTTTCCCAGTCTTTTGATTGCCTTTTACTTCTAACTCCTGCTTTCAAACACACAGTGATCTGAACAAAACAACACAACCTATATTGGTACGTTTGCATTTCTTATACCTCTACTACAATATATACTGCACATGTTCTTCACAATTCAATTTCCACAACACTAGCCACATCAATTTCTACACAAGGTGTGACTATTTCTTTTTTGAACACCGGGTAAAGGCCATTTACTTAACATATAATTCAAAGGGCTATCCTTAGAGGGTTTTACCAGAGACCCACCCATCTGCCTGCTGACACTCTAACAGAGAATTACACAGAGAACAGAGGGAATTATGGCCTAATAGGATCCTATTACAGGAATTTCTACTAATACTGACCGTTACAGGGGACGGGACAGAAGGGTCCCAATTTGACCTCAGAGCTTCATCGCACGCGATGGCTTCCACTCTGAGGAATTACGAATGAGAGGCTCAGTTCCGTTCACGCACCTAACGCCCAATGTATAAGACAGAAATTCATTAACCGGTTAACCAAAACCAAAACCAAACCAGAACCAGATAGTGTCTCCTTATCCTATTAGGACTCACCTTATCGGAGCACGAACCCCAGGGGCTGCGGTGAGGCAGAGAAAAGGGGCAAAACACCCCGTTGGCGCCGTTCCCAGTTCGCCGCAGCCGTCCGGAGTCCAATGTCCGAGCCAGGAGAGTCCCGGCGGAGTCGCTAGAAACTGTTACCGAAATATCGGGTCCACCTGGCTGAGAGCCAATAACAGCCAGACAGGGATAAGGAGGAGTTGATTTATTCTGCAGAATAAAGGAGAGCTTTGCAAATGTAATTTCAGCACTGTAACTTGTATTGCCTTTGGTTTGTCTATGTCTACATATTTTCACAGCCAGCTGGGGCCGAAAGCAGTTTTTCTTTGTACTTAGCCTGGTCTGCATTGATTCTTGACCTTGAACGCAGATTAACTTCCTCTTTATCTCTGGACCAAGCTGAATTTCAAATTAACCCGTTCCTTTCCTCAATAGACAAATTGTTCCCATTGTGTGTCAGAGGCTTTTTGGTGATTAAAAGCTCCTGTGAGATGTATGATCTTATCTAGATTGAAGGCACCTTCTAGTGGGCATTGTTTAGATGAATTTTCACGCGTGTAATGATTTCAATTCTTTAAATACCTGCAGGTTTTAGTACCATAATGTACGTACATTTAATAAGCTGGGGTACCTTTAGGGGGTGAGAGGGAATGCTTAGACTGTCCCCCACCCATTTTCCAATTATTATCCTGGGGATTTGAAATCCCCATGCCTATAATTACTTACTCCTTTCCTTCCACTATGCCCTCAAAGTTTCCAACCTGTTTTCCAGTCAAGAAGCCGTAACAACCCGCAGTCCGGATACCAGGGGCACTGGCGATCTATTTCCCTTAGGGGGTCCTCAATATGAGCGACAGAGACAACGATGCATGATCGCTGCCGTGTAATCTTTTGTAACTCTCTTGCGTGCTCCTTCTGGGCACTGGAAAGTTCCCCCCCCATACTCACGAATAAGGGGCGGCAAACAGCCGCGGGCACGCTCGGCATGTCCAGCCGGTGAGCAGGGGGTTATCACGTCGGGGTCACCAGCTGTGGTGACGAGAAAGGAAACAGAACACCAGGTCTGTGGTACGTAGCTTCTAAAGCCTCAAGCCAAAAGCCTCCCTGGAAAAAACCTTCCCTGGGGTTTTTATTATATTACTTGCTTTGTTTA
>NW_020672362.1:0-1938 GCF_002925995.2 Terrapene triunguis | reverse complement strand
TCACCACCAGATGTCAGGGTAGAGCTCATCCTGACTCTGCTTACATCTGTTACGGCTCAAGGAGAAAAGTGTCAAGCTGCGAACAAGACAAATACAAATGAAACCCTAGTAGATGTAAGTGTGCTGGTTTATACCTTTGGAGATGTGTTCTGTTTTATTGTATCTGACACCGCCAGTGAGCAGAAGAGAGCAGGGCTGGCATGAGATAGCTGTTCCTAAACAAGGGATGTGGATTCGGGTTTCATTCTTCCTTCGTCCTTTTCGGCAGTCACCTCACAAAGAGCCTTCTCTCATTTCGCCACACATCACCCAGCCATCAGCACGGGCGGCTCCTCTGGGAAGGAAGGCAGATCTCGTCATCGCTCCATATCTAAGCTCCTCTTCTGTACCACCTGGTGCTGGCCACCGTCAGTGACAGGAACCTGGACTAGATGGACTGTTGGTCAGATACTGATGGCCGTGCCACTGTGTCCCTATCAGCCATTCACAGCCTGGCAAGTGAAGGCTGCTCCAGCATTGCTCCTGTCTGTGCATCCATCAACCATATCAGCTGTTCTTACTCCCTCGGTGGGATGAAGGCCTTCTGTCCATCCAGGCAGCCTGTTCAGTCTCTGCCCCAGAGCAGGGCAGCAAGCCTGGGACAACCACAAAAGGGACAGACAAGGAGCGGCCAGGCATAGTGCAACAGGAGCCCAAGTTCAGCCCGTGAGGCAGGATATCGCCCCTGCCGCCCTGCGCAGCTGGGAGATGGTCAGTGCAGGAGCATGCAGAGAAACACACAGGATTACTCAGTGCTGAAGCTGTACCAGGGGCCTGCTGGTGGCCGGGGGCCCTAGGACAGTGATGAACTGCACCCTAGATGTCACTGCCTCAGTTACTGTATCACAATGACCCGCTCTGCAGGCTGTCCCTCACCCCCTGTCAAGGCTGATTCCCCACTCTGGCACTTCGAGTGCAGAAGTGGGGCCCGCAAGGATTCTAAAAATAAATACCAGCCACTCCAGGCTTGTATTGAACTCCCAAGGTTACAGCTTTTCTCTGACCTTGGATGGGTAGATGCTGCCACCAGGGCTGGTGCAAGGATATTTTGCGCCCTAGGTGAAATTTCCACCTTGTGCCCCCCTTCTCCCTCCCCCTCCCCCCGGAGCATCGCTTATTATAAACTTTCAAAAATGAATACTGCATAATGTGGCATTGTTCATTAGAATTAATATAAGGGGGTCAGAGGAGATGATCACAACGGTCCCTTCTGGCCCGGGGGAACCTATGAGCAAGGAGGAGGCTGAGAATGCCCCCGGCTCGCAGGGTCTCTAAACGTTCCCAGGCTCTGAGTACTTCGCCCTCCAGAGGGGACCCAGGGGCAAGGAGGGCAGAGCCGGGCTCTCCCTGGGGATCAGGGCCGGCTCCCCGCATTGGCACAGTGCCACCATGGGGGGGGGTGTCGGTGTTTGGAAGTGACTCCTGCGCCAGCCCTTTCCCCTCTGTCGCTCTGCGGGGTTTAGTTTCACTTTCCCTCGCCCCAGGAGGTGGCTGCCTCAGGCCTCAGGCGTGGCGTGTTGGAGGGCAAAGCTCACCTGATCTCAGGACCGCAACCTGCCTCCCCCAACGGCTCCCTCCCTCGGCCGCGCTGTCTCCTCCTTGCTCCACCGCAGGCTCCCACTGACCATCCTGTGCGGCACCCCTCGCTGCGGGGGCAGGTTAGTTATGGAGGCCTCGCTCCCCGCCCTGACTCCTGTGACACCGGACACCGCTTTTTGGCACCCTGTCTGCCACCACCCAAGTGCAAAAAAAGCCCTTTGAAAACCCAGGAAGGAGCACTTGGGAATTCCTTCCTGTTGCCACCAGCTAATGAAACAACTTATGCACAAATCTCTTAGGACACAAAATCCAGTCCTGTTCTTAAAAAAGGTAAATTTTATTAAAAACAAAAAGAAAGAA
>NW_020672361.1:0-4952 GCF_002925995.2 Terrapene triunguis | reverse complement strand
CTATGTATAACCTGTATGCTCAAAAGGTCTGTTACACTCCCCCCCCCCTTGTCTCCTCTCCCTCTTTGAATACCTGTGAAGTGGCTTTCCCCCACCCCTCCCTCCTGGAATGCTTGTGGGATGAATGGGCTGCTTAAACAGCTGGAAGATCAGAAGAGCTCCTAGATAGACAAGATGTCTGGGACACTAATTAGGGAGCACTCACACACCCAATGCATGGACACTGCATGGACACTGGCTGAGGTGGAGTGTGACCAACCAGATGCAGCCAAGTCATCTCTAGTTGCAGGCCATGACACTCTGATTAGTCAGCACTCACACACCCAATGCATGGACACTGCCCGAGGTGGAGTGTGACCAACCAGGCGTGGCCAAGTCATCTCTAGTCGCAGGCCACGAGGTGCTGTGGTGACGACGCAGGAAAGGAAACAGAACGCCAGGTTTGTTGGTAGCCAGAGAGCTTCAAAAGCCTCCTGCAAAAAGCCTCCCAGGAAAACTTTTCCTGGGGATTTTATTCTTCTCCTTACTTTGTTTACAACTTATCTGAGTGGTTACATTCTTGCCCATTCAGAAGGCAGGCAGTATACATGAGCATGAGATTACAAACCCATCTATTGAGCGCGTGGACACCAGCTGCAAAGATGATGTCATTGTTGCCAATAAGTTTTCCAAACATAGGCGCTAGGACAAGGTCATTCCTACATCCCCCCCTATTTTATTTTATATGCGGTGTTTAAACAAAGCACCTTTGCAGGGTAGTATACACAATGTCACTAGATTGGGTAAACATTAAACAAAGCAGCAAAGCAAAACGCCAAAAATCAAAACTAAGACCCCATACTATAAAAGGGTCTTTATCCACTCTAAGGGTGCCTATGACTAAATATAATTCCACCAAGGAGAAAAAACGTCCTGGCGGATAGCTTAAACATAACATTTCAGCATATCAATTTGCTATTGCATGCAATTACTATTATCAGTAAGCTTAAAACAACACATTTCTTTCACTGTCTCACACCCCAGATGTTGCTGGGTGGTTTACAGATAGGAACAAGGCAAGTACTTAACAGACCTTGCATGTCTGGGGCAACGGCCAGGCAGAAATCAGATTGATTTAATACTTCTGCCAGGTGGACCCAAATGTCTTGTAGTGTGGTGTCATTAACATACACACAGCTGTCATTAGCTTGAAAAAGTAAGTGTTCTGTCAGGTGTAATCCCAGGAGCACTGACTAAAATTAACTGGGCATACCAGGTAGTTTAATTTCCCAGATGTCTTGGTGAATTACCCAATCCCACATGCATCCTCCCCATGGACCCGGCAGGATTTGGTATGTGGGAGCCCACACCCCCTCAACCGGTCCATATGCTTGGAAGGAGCACTAAAAACGTCTGCACTTCCACCCAGAAAGTCTCCAAGTATGTCTCCATGGCCACAGATCAGATGGTACTCCTGATGTGTCTGTAAGGGCAGTGGGCCAAGCCTGAACATGCTAGATCCCACTGCAATGCCTTCCCAGCCTCAGTGATATTCAATACCATCTCTGTCAGCAACTTCTGGGTCATTGTCTGTATCTGGATGTGTTACAGGGGTAATAGTATAATGGATAAGATGGCAGGGGCAATGGCAACAAGGTGCCTTTGGTACTTATAATTTAAAATCCAATTAGGGAAGGCAATACATACTGAGGGACTTATCCAAAACACAGGGCGCAGCCTGTAGAATAAACCCCAAAATCCAATCAATACCACATTCCCAAGCATGGGTCCCACAAGTTTCTTTCTGCCAGGGTATAATTCTTTGTTTCTTCACCAGGGTCAGTTCTTAATGTCTCTTGTAGTCAGGAATCCCTGGACTTTGTGGTTTCAATGAAGCAAATGTTCCTTCTTCTCTTTTCCTAAAACAATCATGGTTCAACATCATACAGGGGAGAAGTTACTAGCACATCACCCTGTAATGGTTTTGTGTCTTCTAGAAAAATCTAAAGGCACAGTAGGTCTGTCAGTGGACAAGGGAGAGGTTACTAGCACTTCACCTTGTCTTTTTTTCTTTTTTCTTTCTTTTTCCTGCTGTCCAGATGGCACAGCAGAACTAGAAGGAGAAATAGGCTTATCATCAGTCAGAAAGTCCTCCCGAGGTGGAGGGGTCTTTTTGCAGTGAGAAGCATGGGTCCAGGCAGTCAGTCCTTGGCACTTCACAGCGGTGTTGGTGGTTAACAGGACTTGGAAAGGGCCTTTCCAGCATGGAGCCAGAGCAGTCTTTCGTTGATGGACTTTACATAGACTCAGTCTCCTGGTTTTAATTAATGGCAGGGGTGCTAGGGTCTTTGAGTAGCACTTCTTTTCCTGTGAGAAAAAACCTAACACATTTCATTAATGCCTGGCAGTGTTTTTTAGATTTTACAGCTGCCTGGGCACATTTAAGCCCCCCCCCCTTGTTTTGGGGGTCAGCCAAGTTTTGGCTGTGACCTTGGATGAGCCTGCAAGCTGTATTTTCCTCTCAGTTAACTCACTCTGTGCTTTTTCCTCTTCTCCCTTTCTCGGCTTCTTTTAACCTACAAAGGAAACCTTCACTCTTCCAGTAAAATAACTTTATTACAGAGCTTTGGAGCAACAAACCGGGACAAGCACACCCACTTTTGAGGAGTGCACTCGGTACAACCTCAGGTGTCTAATTGCTTTTCTCCCTCCCCAGCCCTTTGGCTAGAAATTTGAGGTAGCCAGAAGGATCCCATGGGCAATATGGGGAGTGGGTTAACTTTCCATGTCCTTGTTTCCAAAGACTGTTGGTATGCAATTCTTAACAACAATTTTTGCCATAAAACACAAAAATAATCCCTATTGTGCCAGTAAATGCATGGTACATTGAATGCTGTTCAGCTGGCATCCATTTTCTCTGATAATCTGAAAAACAAAAGAACAGAGGTCTACCCCTTCTGGGCAGTCAGTCATTGCTTAAAATATTTCCTTGTATTTGTTTCATAGGCAGCCCAGGTTTCAGTGGCTTCTACCTTATTAGTTAGTAAATTGCATTAATACAAATGCTTTCTGGCTTGCTTCCAGATCCAAAGCTATCCACAGCTTAAAGATTCTTACTTAAAAAGGGACACAATTGACTTTTCCAGTCTTTTGATTACCTTTTACTTCTAACTCCTGCTTTCAAACACGGGGGTAATAAAGGGGCTAGTGGACTCCTCCACATGCCCTGCCCGTAGCTGGTCATTAACCAAGTGCTGGAGGGCCTCCAGCTTTTCCAGAGGAAGCGGCCACTGCGCAACCCATACGGGCTCGTCAGTGAGCCAACGGAGGGGGAGGGCCGTACGCCTAATCATCAATATGGATGGTGGCAGTAAACTGTATTAATAAATCACGGCCCCACAGATGGAGATGTAGCCCCCTCCATCATCCGCCCACGGACTCGGGCCACGGCGGTAAGAGCGCCGAATCCTAACCACTAGACCACCAGGGATAAGCTGCCCGGGGCGTGCCCTCCACCTGCTGGGGGATGCTCAAAAACTGCCCTGTGCCATACAACTGCTCAGCGAGATAGGCCCCCCCCACCTTGTGCTGCTGCCGCAAGCGCCTCTCGCTGGTACTTGCTATCCCACACAACGTATTGCGCGGGAGACAGCACCATGCGACACATGTCTTTCCAATCTTGGGGGAGCAAGGAGTAACTGTTTGACACACCTTTCAAGATCCCCCGAAGCTCGTGCAGAACCGAGTAGGGGAGAGCCTCCCAGTCCACTACCCGCCCCCCGTTTCCATTATTCCGCCTAGAGACGGGAAACGCCTCGAACCCACGGCTGGATTCTTCGCCGGTCAAGAGACCGGCCTCGCGCACCGGCTGCACCGCCGCGGCGACAGCACCCCCCCGCCCGACCGGTAGGCAGGGGGGCGCCGCCACGGGCGGCGGCGCAGGGAGGGTCAGCTGCGGGTAGGAGGGGGGTGGCCCCTCCAGCGCCTCCTTACAACACTGCCAGAGCAGCAGGTGCTGAACTGGGGCACGGGATTCACTATACAAAGTGATCCCAATCCGTATCCAATCAAAAAGCTGTAAAGACCCACAGTCAGGATACCAGGGGCACTGGCGATCTATTTCCCTTAGAAGGTCCTCAATATGAGCGACCGAGACAACGATGCATGATCGCTGCCGTATAATCTTTTGTAACTCTCTTGCGTGCTCCTTCTGGGCACTGGAGAGTCCCCCCCCCCATACTCACGAATAAGGGGCGGCAAACGGCCGCGGGGTGCACTCGGCATATCCAGCCGGTGAGTAGAGGGGTATCACGTTGGGGTCACCAGCTGCTGTGGTGACGACGCAGGAAAGGAAACAGAATGCCAAGTTTGTTGGTAGCCAGAGAGCTTCAAAAGCCTCCTGCAAAAAGCCTCCCAGGAAAACTTTTCCTGGGGTTTTTATTCTTCTCCTTACTTTGTTTACAACTTATCTGAGTGGTTACATTCTTGCCCATTCAGAAGGCAGGCAGTATACATGAGCATGAGATTACAAACCCATCTATTGAGCGCGTGGACACCAGCTGCAAAGATGATGTCATTGTTGCCAATAAGTTTTCCAAACATAGGCGCTAGGACAAGGTCATTCCTACAACGAGGAGCAGGTCCTTAAAAGGGGAAGGGGCCATGTGCTCAGGTGTGCACTCACAAGCTTGTACCTCCCATGAAGGCCTTCGCCCGGACCGCCTGGCCAGTGGTTCACCGCTTTGCATTCCATTGTGCCTCCGGAAGACTTACCTTCATCACACCATCCATCGCTGTGCTGTGGGACACTTACCTTAAAGGATTCTGACATCTCCAGTGCTGTGCCTGTCCTGGGAGCGTGAGTATGCGAGTGTGAATGTGACCCCCCTCCCCCTTCTTTTGAGCTTAGCTATCAATATAATAAACGTGCTGCTTTCGGCCAAACTCTGGTGGGTCATTAGTCCTCCCTAAGC
>NW_020672360.1:0-2061 GCF_002925995.2 Terrapene triunguis | reverse complement strand
AAATCAGACCAGGGCCCTGGGCGACCCCAAAACTCATGAGACACAGATCCCACCAGCACGGGTGTGTCTGACAATAACAACACGCTGGGAGCAGTGTGTGGGTGTGGGGGGTGGGTTTTTGCCTCTGTTCCCCGCCAGTCTCCCCAAACACCCCCTTCCCTCGCAGTGCCCCCCCCCCACACCCTCCCCCATCCCCGCCTCCCCCCCCCCCCCCCCCCCCCCCCCCCCCCCCCCCTCCCCCCCCCCACACCCGCCCAAAAAAAAAAAAAAAAAAAAGCCCCCCGCATCCTCAGCCCCCGCCTCCTGCGCCCCCGCCTGCCCTCACCCCTGCACCTCTTTATCCTCCTCCCTCTGCAGCCCGGGTGTGCTCCGGAGGGGAGCGAGTTTCTCTTACTTTCCCTCCGAGCGGGGCCCCCGGGCTGCAGTCAGGGCTCCAGGCTCCCAGCACCAGCCGCCCGGGCTCGGGGATCTCGCCAGGAGCCTGGGAGCCAGAGTCACCGCAGCGGCTGCGAGTCACTTCCTGCTGCCGGGCCGGACCCCAGTGATCGGTTCCCACAGAGCCGCCTCCCACCTGCTTCTGGGTCCTAGCGATCAACCCACCGCTTTGCAGCATCTCTGTGTCTGGCTCCTGTTCCACTGACAGGCTCCTCTTACACTCACAGGCTCTAAGAAGGGCCCATCATGAGGATCTAGCCCAGCGATTCTCAGGACCAAATTTGGTGGCCTCAGAGTGTGGCCAGCAACTCTCCCTGGTGGCCGCTCTGACACTTTCCCCTAACATCCTAACTAACTTTTTGAGAAATCAATAAATATGCCCAGAGGTAAGCAGGGGGAACGGTCTTACTATTGTGGGAAACTTTTCTGGGTTATACACCACCCTGATAGAATCGAATAGCAAAAGGAGCTGAGTCCTCGCTCCCACTCCCTTTACCTGGAGACCTGCCTGACCTCAAGGGCTCCTCTTCCACTCTGGTGTCTGAAACCCCAACAAGGCTGGCCCCAAGATTGCTGCGGGGTCTGCATCCCCAATTTTGTTGTGATCACTCAGGACAGAGGCTAGGGTGTCATATCCCCACTCTGGGGTGCTCTCTTCACTCCGGACGTATCCCTGATGTGGCCATTCAGCATCGCATTGAGTTCAGAACAAATACGATTTATTAAATAGCAAGTAATAAAAAAAATAAGTACAAAATGGGAAGGGGGAAAGGAAAACATGATGTCATCCCATGCTGCCCAGGGTCCCCCCCTCGCTCTCCCCAGTTGCTCACCACATCCAGCTCTAGACCCAGCTTCCATCTGCATCAGTGCTTCTACTCCTCTGCCTTCAACGCAGCTCTGCTGCTCCTCTCCCCTTAGCTCTGCCCTTCTCTGGCAGGCAGCTCCAGCTCACACAGACAATTGGCACCTGACTCCCTCATTGGCCTGCCTGCCCTGTCAACGAGGTTGACCTAGTGCCTTGGCCTCTCTCCATTCGCTCCTGGGACTAGTCTGAGGGTTTTCATTTCTCATTGGCACTTCCTGTCTTTCGGTACTGGGAGAAGCCAACTAAAACCCCCCACACTAAGTTTCAGTAGGGGGCCAACCGTCATGGGGTGAGGCGACTTCATAGTGTGTGTGAGCTCCAAAGCATCCTTCAGGTGAATTATAAATTTCTTTGTTTACCCCTTTCTTCCTGTTGGTGATGGACAGCCAGATAAGAGTTTTCTAATACCCACAGTCAGTCCTTTGTCATCTGTGAGTAGTTTGCGTGGGACAATCCCCAGAACTATCACATATTTCAGTAACAAAAACTTTGACATACGTCTGGGTCTTTATGGACAGATCCTCATCTTTGAGACTGCTGAGCGGGTTTTGCCATAACAGCAAATGTCCGGGGGTGTTTGCAGAGCACAACCGCTGAAGCACAGAAAGATCCCTGATTAGTCACCTTCCCAACTAGTCAATTGCCCTGCATCCATAGGTGATTGATTGCTGTGAGATCCCGCCCACCCAGGCCAAGACTCCCAGTCCTGGAGGGGTGTCCTGCAGGTCGGCGCTGACTGACAGCTGTTGCCAGCACTC
>NW_020672359.1:0-5254 GCF_002925995.2 Terrapene triunguis | reverse complement strand
GTCATGCATTGCAGTTCTTTTCTGACAGTTCTGTTTCTGCTTCCACAGCAGCAAGGCACTTGTCTCATACATACTGAGGTTTCTGAATGCAGTAGCAGCTCATCTGATTCTTCTTGTTATGTCATTTTCACAATTCCCATTCTTTGATACTTCTCATAAAGATACACTGTTTTTCCACTTCTTCTACTTCTTTGTCTCTGACTTTAATCTTTACCTTTTCTTCTTGTCTTCTTCCAATTGCTATATTTTTTGTCTTCACTGTGTTGATGCCTTGTCCAAAGTTTCTACTTTCCTGGTCTACCTTGTCAGTAATTCTCTATAAATCCTCCTTTGTCAATGCTATGAGATCAATATCATCTGAGAAGCAAAGGTTTTTAATAATAAGAATAATCTTAGATCCTTATTACTCTTTAATTTATGAAGATAGATTCCTGTCTCACCACTTGGAATTCATGGCTATTACAGACACCATCAGTTTTATTCTGGACAAACCCAGGGTACGATTACACTGTAGCCGGAGGACTGATTGCAGCTAAGGTAGGAACACCTGTGCTAGCTTGAATCTAGCTAATCTGGTTAAAAATACCACGGAAGACACAGCAGCATGAACCCCTGTGTGAGTTAGGAATGTGAGTATGTACCCAGAGTTCCAGGAGGGCTTATACAGCTAAAGCCCATGCCCCATGTGTTCATTGCTCTTTTTAGCCAGGCTAGCTAGATTCAAGCAAGCACTGACATATCTACTGAGCTGCAATCACACCTCCAATTGCAGCGTGGACACTCCCTCATTTAGGTTTGCTTCTTACAGAGAGTTTTGAAGTCATCTCGTCCCCAGCTGTCACGGGGATCGTCGGCCAGGATGTAGTCTTACCGTGCCAGATCTCCACTGGGACGCAACCAGCCAATATGGAAGTGCAATGGAAGAGAATTATTCAGACACATATAGAGACTGTCTATGAATACAGAGCCCAGACGGGCCAGGATGTGCCAGGGCAGAAATACCAGGGCCGGACCACGCTGTTGAAGGATGGATTCACCTCTGGGAATGTGTCTTTAAAGCTGAAGAACGTCCAACCAGCTGATAGGGGAACGTACAGCTGCATTGTGAAGTCTAACGAGTGGAGCGCTGATGCTGCAACTGAGCTTCAAATTGCAGGTTGGTGATTTCATTGGGCTGGTTCAGATTTTGCCTGTCCATGATGCAGATGGGCAGTGCAGAGTGGGTGCAACAAGCCTTGTCCCTCTCTGTAACCTGTATAAAGGCCAGGCAGATCTTCAGTCCCGGTCCCTCATGGTGCCCTGAGAGTGCTGAGCAGGAGGCAGACCGAGCTCAGCCCCACATGAACCAGTCAGTGGAGCTGCCAAGGGGCAGCAAGCTGCATGTAGCAGCCTGTGTACACCTAGGAGCTCTGGGGTAGGACAACTCCCCTCCGGCCTCTTACTCGAAACTGTGCCTGTACGGAGCAACTGAGCCCTAAATGCACAGAGTATGAAATGCTGGGCCTGATTTTCAGTCACACCAAGGACTCCTTATGCTGCACTGGCAGAAATGGCCCCCTGAGAATAGGCCCTGAGCAGGTCTCTGGCTGGCTTAATGGTTTTTCTCCCACTCAGCATCCAGCCTCCAACAGAAGGGCAGATTGGGATGTGTTAGGCAGCTGGGCAGAGCACAATGCACCATGAATATCCTCTGCTTATCAGGGCCCATGGGGACCAACTGCTCTAACTTACATCAGGGGGCTGGGCAGGCCTTACCTGGCCCCAGAATACAGAGAGAGTGAAGGTGGCTTAAAGCCCTTTCTCTCTTCCATCCTTGTCCCAAGTGCAGGGACTAGGAAGCTGAGAAACAGGCCCAGCCCCCTGAAATCCCTGTCCAAGGGCTTCTTTGCACTTCAGTGTAGATTCACACTACAACAACAAGAGGGGTTCTCCCATCACTGTAGTGAATCCATCTCCCCAAGAGGCGATAGTGAGGTTGACAGAAGAATTGTTGCATCAACCTAGTGCTGTCTATGCTGGGGTTAGGTCAGCTTCACAGCATCCCTCAAGGGTGTGGATTTTTCACTCCCCCGAACAATGTAGCTGGGTCGACCTAACTTTTGAGTGTAGACCTGGCCTGAGTATTGTCATTGGCATGGGGCATTTGGGAGGCCAGGCAGCCGTACAGCTTGCCATTTATTGTGGAGATGCACCATGATCTGCAATCCCCAGGAGAAGTAAGTGAAACATTTCTTTGAACTCCAGTAGGAAAAACACAGAAATTGGGACTGTGTCCTGAGTTAAAAATATAACCATAACAATGGGACAATGCTGTTTCCCTGAAGATAGTCCCTTCCGAATCTCTCTCTTCTTGTTTTAGCTGTTTCCTCCGTGTCCATTGATGTGCTGGGTCCCCAGGGACAGGGGATTGACCTAGCCTGCAGGTCAACAGGTTGGTTCCCCAAACCTGAACTCCTCTGGGTTACAAACAATAGGCAGGATCTGCAGCCTGTGACCAAAATGGAGCAGGATCATGAACTTCTCTTCAGTGTTCTCAGCCGCGTCACAATCCTAGGAGAGGAAACTGGAGAAATCAGCTGCGTTATCCAGAACAGCCTGCTGAAAACAGAGCAGAAATCTGTCATTCTCCTCTCAGGTGAGTCCTCTGCATCATGCTTTAACCTTGGAGCCGCTTCTCTGTCCATCAGGCTCTAGTGCTATATTATCGAGATAAGAATGTGGCAGAACACAGTTTCCCACATAACTCAAAAGGATGCTGCCCTAATACTGTTGGAAGGGCCCCATTGTGTTAGGTGCTGTAAAAATAATTAACTGGACCGTCACTGCCTCAGAGAGCTCACAGGTTAGGATTAGAACCAGAAGAAACATGCAAAAGGGTGAGCTGGGTGGAAAAGGCAATAAGAAAAGATTTTGCTTGCACTGTGACTTAGTGGACAAAGCACTGGAGATGTGGGTTCTGTTCCCAGCTCTGCCACTGGCCTGCTGGGTGACCTTGGGCAAGTCGCTTTCCCTCCTGGTGCCTCAGACAATGATGTTGCTCTCCTTTGAGATCCACTGATAAAATACACTGTGTAAGAGCTAGAGATGATTATTACTAATAATCAGTTGTCTCAGCTCACCACCTGTCTCACTGTTCTGGTGGCTTATTAGAACTTGGATAAATTAACTAGTTGTTTAGCAGCAGTAGGAGACCCACTTCTAATTTTTATTCTCACAAGGCATCTCTCTCTAAATCTGACTCCCATTCACTTGTGTGTGCACTAACCAGCAATGGAGACTGGACAGCTTCAGACTCCAAACTCGTGTGAGATAACAGCCAGTCAAATATGTTAAGAATCACTATATTGATGTACAGTTCCCCCAATGCAGAAGGCCGAAACAAGGCTTATGAACCACATTAGCCCTACTGACTGCAATAAAGTTGTGCTCATTACACTAGCTAAGGATCTAGCCCATTGACTCCAATAGAGCGGGACCGATTTACATCAGCTGGGAATCTGGTCCAGTGTCTTTATCATTGCCCAAAATTGCTAAGGACCCAGGACCAGATCACGATGCCCTCACTGACACTGAATAGTACATGGATCTGAAGTTAATCCCATTGGTTTGAAAGAGTAAGATACAATTCACTGTAAGGGTGTCAGAATTTGGTCTACAGAAAACAGGAAGTATAAGAGCAGGAGTGACTCTGGGATATCCAATCTGCAGCTCTCCTGCTCAAGGGCTAGATTATCAGCTGATGTAAATCAATGGCAATTTACACCTGCTGATACTCTGATACTGCAAAACCAGTCAACTCCTGAGCTTCACACATCTATGGAGCCTGACTAATTATTCCTAAGTATGGAGAAGACATGGCATGTTTCTGGGGTGACGTTTTTATATATTGTTTTCAAAGGTGATATTTTCCCTCATGTTTCTCTGTGGCTTGCTGCATTCTGGGTGTTATTTACTTTAAACCTTCTTGCGATCGGTGCCTGTGCATTTTGGGGATATAAAGGTAAGTGCATTATCTGCATGTTTAAAGTCCATCCACAAGGGGGAAATAATAATCATAAAATTATTATCAATTGAAACCCAAACATCAAACTAAATTGAACTACAATGTTTATTGGTGCTCAAAAAGACGTCAGGATTTTTTTTTATGTTTGTTCATCTCTGATTAACATCTAATTCCAGAAGAAGAAATTTTAAAAATGGTCTGTTCTGGTATTTTGAATAGGAGTAGGGACGTTATTATACCCATAAATTTGGCACTGGTGAGAGTGCTGCTGGAATTCGATGTCCAGTTCTGGTGCCCTCAATTCAAGAAGGATGTTGGTAAACTGGAGACAAGAGTAATTAGAGAATTAGAAAACATTCCATAGATTAATAGACTCCAGGAGCTCAATCTGTTTAGTTTACCAAAGAAAAGGTTAAGGGGTGACATGATCTCACATTTTATAACATATGTAGGGAACAAATATTTGATAAGAGGCTTCAGTCTAGCAGAGAAAGGTATAACAAAATTGATCAACTGGATGTTCGGGCTACACAAATCAGACTGGAAATACAGCATGCATTTTTTAACAGTGAGGGTAATTAAGCACTAGAACAATTTACCAAGGGTTACGGTGGATTCTTCATCACTAGAAACTGTAAATCAAGATTGGGTGGTTTTTTTTCTAAAAGATGTGTTCTAGTTCAAATAGGAATTTTTTAAGGATCTTCCAAGGCCTTTGTTATACAGGAGGTCAGATTAGATGATCACAGTAGTCTTTATAATCTATGAGTCTACATAGGCGGCAGTTTATATTCTTTTGTGGTGCCCGAGCTCCAGCAATATTCAGGGCCGGGGGCCCTGCTCCAGCAATATTTGGAGCTGGGTCTCTCCCCTGGCCCTGCCTGCCCCCCCCGCCCGCCCCATCCCTGCCTGGAGCGGTCCCGGCCTCCAACCCCAGCGCGTCCCCCTGCGGTAGGGTTACCATATTTAAAAAATAAAAAAAGAGGACACTCCACGGGCCCTGGCCCCGCCCCTTTCCCCACCCCCGGCCCCGCCCCAACTCCACCCATTCCCCGCCCCTTCCCCAAAGTCCCCACCCTAACTCCTCCTCCTCCCTCCCAGCCACGCGAAAAGGGCTGCCCCAGCGCTACCGGCTTCACGGTTTGCCGGGCAGCCCCCAGACCCTGCGCCCCCGGCCGGCGCTTGCCCAGCACAGCTGGAGCCCGGGAGGGGAAGCGCCCAGCCGGGGGCGCAGGGTCTGGAGGCTGCCCG
>NW_020672358.1:0-3978 GCF_002925995.2 Terrapene triunguis | reverse complement strand
CCCAAGTCAAGGGTCGTATATACTGACCCAATAGCATATCTTGAAAAATAGAGCCAGTCAACAATTTTAAGCATCATTTTCGTTCTCAGTGACCCAGAATTAGTAAAGTTTGACTACATTTATTTCAGAAGCATTTTGGCTGTAGAGCAGTGTAATAGAATCATAGAATCATAGAATATCAGGGTTGGAAGGAACCTCAGAAGGTCATCCAGTCCAACCCCCTGCTTAAAGCAGGACCAATTCCCAACTAAATCATCGCAGCCAGGGTTTTGTCAAGCCGGGCCTTAAAAACCTCCAAGGAAGGAGACTCCACCACCTCCCTAGGTAACGCATTCCAGTGCTTCACCACCCTCCTAGTGAAATAGTGTTTCCTAATATCCAACCTAGACCTCCCCCACTGCAACTTGAGACCATTGCTCCTTGTTCTGTCATCTGCCACCACTGAGAACAGCCGAGCTCCATCCTCTTTGGAACCCCCCTTCAGGTAGTTGAAGTCTGCTATCAAATCCCCCCTCATTCTTCTCTTCTGGAGACTAAACAATCCCAGTTCCCTCAGCCTCTCCTCATAAGTCATGCGCTCCAGCCCCCTAATCATTTTTGTTGCCCTCCGCTGGACTCTTTCCAATTTTTCCACATCCTTCTTGTAGTGTGGGGCCCAAAACTGGACACAGTACTCCAGATGAGGCCTCACCAATGTCGAATAAAGGGGAACGATCACGTCCCTCGATCTGCTGGCAATGCCCCTACTTATACAGCCCAAAATGCCGTATAGGAACTGGGGGATGAATGTTTTTCAGAGACAACTTCATGCTCCCCACATCGCTGCTTCTCTTGAGATGCATCCCTTGCAGAGGAATCAGCTCCTGTTGAGCTATCACAGGATCTGTTTCTTAGGGGATAGTTCACTGGCTAGGGGGTGGGAACCAAAATGTGGGGTTGTTTGTACCAGTGAATCGGGTATCACTTTGAGTCACTCTCTTTTCACTAACCTCTCTGCTCCTATTCCAGACCGACCACCACCCCCCTCACTCTCTCTGGACCCCCCCTGCCTCGAGTACCTGCTGGGGGAACAGGCAACGCTCAGCTGTGTAGATCCCGAAGTCGGGGAGGTGACAGGATACAGATTCTACAATGAAAGAAGTGGGGAGATCTCCAGCTATAAACCTGACCCAAGCGGGGGAGCCAAACTGGTCTTCCTTGCACTTCACATAGCTGATGCTGGACCATATACATGCAAATACTGGAGAGCACAGTCTGGGCAAGAGATACTGTCAGTGGGAAGCCAACCGGTCTCTGTTTCAGTGCTGGGTGAGTCGCCCATTCATGCTGCTCTTTGATGGAGCTGGAGGATGGGTGGGGAAAGCTGATCCCGTTTCACTGAGGATTTCCATAGTTCAAAATCTGGTTTCATTCCAGTTTGGAACAAAAGCCAAGAATTTAAAAGTTCTCCCTTGAAGGGAATGGAGCTGCGACTCTGGGGCAATCCACCGGGTGAGCTCGGAAGCCCTGGGAGCTAAATCTTCCAAGGCCTCAGCTCCTCATTTACCAAGAAGCTGGAACCCATGCTGGGTGGGGAAACTGGAAGGAAGCCAGGTCATTTCTCATGGAACTCGGCCTGGGTTCCATCAGAACTTGGTTGAAATATAACCGTCTGCGTGAAACATTTCAATTGTGACAAATTGGCAGTTTCCTGTGAAACACCTGTTTAGTTGGAATTCTTCTGACCAGCTGTAGGAGTGAATGTTACTAAACTGAGGTCATGTCCCATCCAGCAGAGTAAGCCTATCTCCATAGCACTAGAGGGTGAGATCATGTTATTGGGGTGAAATTGACCCTGCAGAACTAGTTTCTGCTCATTAGCCTCTCTCCAGAGTTTCTCCTCTTTCCTCTCCAGAACCTGGTAAGAATTCTTTCCTGATCTGTGATTTTTTCCCCCAGTCCTTCCATTCTCTGAGTCTCTCAAATTGAGCCCAAAATAGCCAACATGACCACCTAACAGCCTCTCCATATAGCCAATGGGCAGACCCAAGCCACTTAACATGGCAACCCAACTGCCAACATGATTGCCAAACAACCAACAATATGGCTGCCTAGCATGGCCTTTCAATATGGCCAATGATCAAAATTTGAGGGACATATCATGGAAACGCAACTGCCAACATGGCAACCCAACAGTCAACAATATGGTTCACAAAAGGGACAATGGCCAAAACCAAGCAGCCCAAGATTGGCACCCAAGTGACAACATGACTTGCCAATTTCCAGCAACATTGCTGATCTATATGCTGGCCAATGTCTAGCAATATGGTCTCCAATAGTACCAAAGATAGGGCTGTCTAATGTGACCACCTTAATTGTCTACTCCAGCTCACTGCAGAATCCAATAGGACCTTCCAACTGAGAGTCATCCTGGCCACAGGATGACCTTATGTATGTGCTCAATGCTTTCCCATCGATGAAGGTCTTCAAGGACACCAGGGAGTTGGGCAATGCTGGTGGCAATGGAAAGACAGTGACTCGGAAGGGATTGCAATTTATTTCCAGTCTCTTGGGTTCCAGAGACCCCAAAGTCCCTCTGAATAAAACCATTTCACCTCTTTAATCTCCTCCTCTAGCCTGGTGTCCCACACCACATGAGACCTGCCTCTGCTAACCTCTTCCTTTTGCTGCTCCCCTCAGATCCTCCTTCCCAACCGGCACTGAGCCTGGATCCCCCGTCTGGCGTGATTAAGGAAGGGCTCCCCCTGCTGATCACCTGCACGGCCCCTAGGGGCACCGGTGAGCGAAGATTCCATTTCTACAAGGATGGAGCTGAGTTCATCCCTGGAAACACACAGTCTCAGATCAGCACCACGGGGCCAGGGCCTGGCTCTATGAATGTCTCTGTGCTCAGCATTCCACGGGCCGGTCCCGACATCACTGGGAAATTCACCTGCGGGTATGAGGAGAAAGTGTGCCGGAAGTGGGTCCAGTCCCCCAGGAGCCAGGCTGTGACCATCACCGTGACAGGTGAGGAAACTCCTGCTTCCTAAGTACCAAGATAAAGACTTCCCCATCAATGCCACATGATGCAAAGGGAGAGCAGAGAACACAATGAGCGTATTGGGGAAACATGCAGTATGAGGGACAGAACCTGGCGGCACCCACTGATCCCACAGCATGGACCCCTGCCCTTGTATAACAACAGAAGTCTATTGTCACTGCAGCAGCGTTAATACTTGTATATTCTGTGCGGCCATCCACATCACAGAGTGACTCACACGCCTGGAGAGCTGGCTGCATTTCCTCCACCAGGGGGCAGCACAGACCTGCACCTGCACACACACATTGAGGCAGAGAGAGAGAAAGAGTCTCAATCCCTCCTTTAGGGGGCAGCAGATAACCAAATACAAGATTCATTGCATCATTTCACAGGGGAATTCTTTTCTCTACTGTCTCTGCAGCGGACAAAGTTTTCCTGCTCCGGTTCCTGGTGGTGGGTGGCTCCTTCTTCATCATCAATGGCCTCATCTTCCTCATCTCCCACTGCTGCTTGTAGCACACAGGTAACTGGTTAAGGCAGCAGCTCTGATGCATGGACTGTTCCCATGAAAATAACCCTTTAGCAGCCTCAAATGTCCCCTCCCCCCGCACCCCTCCAGAATTTCAGCTCAGAGCAGTGGGTTTAAGGGGAAGTCTGGGACCTGTGAGAAATAACCAACCCTCTGACCTGCAGACAATCCTAGTGTCATAAATATAAAGGGAAGGGTAACAACCTTTATGAAGTATCAGAGGGGTAGCTGTGTTAGTCTGAATCTGTAAAAAGCAACAGAGGGCCCTGTGGCACCTTTAAGACTAACAGGAGTATTGGGAGCATAAGCTTTCGTGGGTAAGAACCTCACTTCTTCAGATGCAAGTAATGGAAATTTCCAGAGGCAGGTATAAATCAGTATGGAGATACCGAGGTTAGTTCAATCAGGGAGGGTGAGGTGCTCTGCT
>NW_020672357.1:0-7010 GCF_002925995.2 Terrapene triunguis | reverse complement strand
GGTCTGGAGCAGTGCTTCTCTACCTGGGACATCCACAGGGCAAAACAGGTAGTATTGGATGTGGCCCACATAACACGTATGTGGCCCACAATGGAAACTAGGTTGAGAACCACTGGTCTGGAGGAAAAGACGGTTACTCACCGTTGTAACTGTTGTTCTTCGAGATGTGTTGCTCATATCCATTCCAGTTAGGTGTGTGCGCGCCGCGTGCACGATCGTCGGAAGATTTTTACCCTAGCAACACCCGGTGGGTCGGCTGTGGAGCCCCCTAGAGTGGCGCCGTTATGGCGCTGGATATATACCCCAGCCGACCCAGCGCCCCCTCAGTTCCTTCTTGCCGGCTACTCCGACAGTGGGGAAGGGGGGCGGGTTTGGAATGGATATGAGCAACACATCTCGAAGAACAACAGTTACAACGGTGAGTAACCGTCTTTTCTTCTTCGAGTGCTTGCTCATATCCATTCCAGTTAGGTGACTCCCAAGCCCCACCTAGGTGGCGAGGTCGGAGTGAGACATTGCTGTGTGCAGAACCGCTGACCCGAAAGCAGCATCGTCTCTGGATTGTTGCACCAGCGCATAGTGAGTAGCGAATGTGTGGACCGATGACCACACTGCAGCTCTACAAATGTCCTGGATCGGTACTTGAGCCAGGAAGGCAGTCGAGGAGGCCTGGGCCCTCGTGGAATGAGCAGTGAGGCGTGGCGTCGGTACACCAGCCAGGTCGTAGCAAGCACGAATGCAGGACATAATCCAAGAGGACAGGCACTGTGAAGAGACCGGTGAGCCTTTCATCCGGTCGGCCACCGCAACGAAGAGTTGCGTCGTCTTCCTAAATGGCTTTGTACGGTCAATATAGAAAGCCAGGGCCCTGCAAACGTCCAAAGAATGTAAACGCTGGTCTTGACGAGTAGCGTGCGGTTTCGGATGGAAGACCGGGAGAAATATATCCTGGTTTACGTGGAAAGGTGACACCACCTTCGGAAGAAAGGCAGGGTGGGGGCGAAGCTGCACCTTGTCCTTGTGGAACACCGTGTAAGGGGGCTAGGATGTCAGCGCCCTAAGTTCCGAGACGCGCCGTGCTGAGGTGATGGCTACGAGGAAGGCTGTCTTCCAAGACAAGTACAGGAGTGAGCAGGTCGCCAGTGGTTCAAACGGAGGCCCTGTGAGCCTGGAGAGGACGAGGTTGAGGTTCCACGTCGGAACCGGCTGTCGTTGCTGTGGGTACAGCCGGTCTAAGCCCTTGAGGAATCTAACGACCATCGGGTTAGAGAAGACCGAGGACGTGAGTTCTCCTGGGTGGAAAGCGGAAATAGCGGCGAGGTGAACCTTAATTGAGGATGTCGCCAAGCCTTGCTGTCTTAGGGACAGGAGGTATTCCAGTATCAAGGGGATAGGAGCCTGCGAGGGAGACGTAGCTCTTTGCTCACACCAACAGGAGAACCTCTTCCACTTGGCTAAATAAGTGGTCAGCGTAGAGGGCTTTCTACTTCCCAGCAGGACCTGTTGGACGGCCTGCGAGCATTGCCGCTCTGAGCGACTCAACCATGAAGCATCCACGCCGTGAGGTGGAGCGACTGCAGGTCGGGGTGACACAACCGGCCGTGGTCCTGAGAGATGAGATCCGGATTCAAGGGGAGCGTGATCGGCCTCTGTACTGACAGCTCTAGCAGTGTGGTGTACCAGTGCTGTCTCGGCCAAGCGGGAGCGACTAGAATTACTCGTGCCTGGTCCCTGCGGATCTTGAGCAGCACCCTGTGGACCAGCGGGAATGGGGGAAAGGCATAGAACAGATGGTCTTTCCATGCCATGAGGAAGGCGTCTGACCGAGAGCCCGGGGCTCGCCCGTGTAGGGAGCAGAATGCCTGGCACTTCCTGTTGGCCCGAGATGCGAACAGGTCGATCTGGGGAAACCCCCACCTTTGGAAGACGGAATAGATGATGTCCGGGCGAATCGACCACTCGTGCGTCTGGAAGGACCTGCTGAGCCGGTCCGCCAGCGTATTCTGGACTCCAGGCAGGAATGACGCCGTGAGATGAATCGAGTGGGCGATGCAGAAGTCCCACAGGCGAATGGCCTCTTGGCATAGGGGAGATGAGCGAGCTCCGCCTTGCTTGTTGATGTAAAACATGGCCGTGGTGTTGTCGGTGAGAATCAGCACGCAACGGCCCTGTAGGAAGTTGAGGAAAGCCTGGCAAGCCAGGCGCACCGCCATCAGCTCTCGGATGTTGATGTGCAGGGCTAGTTGGGACGCGGACCACAGGCCTTGGGTATGGTGCTCCCCCAGGTGAGCGCCCCAGCCTAGAGATGAAGCGTCCGTAACTAGGTGGAGGGAGGGCTGTGGGGCGTGAAAGGGCACTCCTGCACAGACTGCAGTGCGATCCGTCCACCAGGCGAGAGAGGCCAAGACCGAGGCCGGAACCGTGACCACCATGTTCAGGTCGTCTCGATGAGGACGGTAGACCGATGACACCCAAGCCTGCAGTGGGCGAAGTCGCAGTCTGGCGTGCCTGGTTACATATGTACATGAGGCCATGTGGCCCAAAAGGACAAGGCATGTTCTTATGGTGGTAATTGGAAAGGCCCTGAGTCCTTGAATGACGCTTAAGATGGTATGAAATCGGCTGTCTGGCAGGATGGCTCGGGCACGTCTGGAGTCCAGGATTGCTCCAATGAACTCTATCCTCTGAGTTGGTACTAGAGTGGACTTCTCTCTGTTGAGTAGAATGCCCAGCTCGTGGAAGGTGTGCATCACTATGCGGACATGAGCCTGCACTTGGTCTCTGGTGCGGCCGCGTACCAGCCAGTCGTCCAAGTACGGGAACAGTTGTATCCCTTGTCGACGAAGGAAGGCCGCGACGACTGCCAGACACTTTGTGAACACCCTGGGAGCCGAGGACAAGCCAAAGGGAAGGACTGCGAATTGGTAGTGCACCCTGTTTACCACAAATCGCAGGAAACGTCTGTGGGGCGGATAAATTGCTATGTGGAAATAAGCGTCCTTCATGTCGAGGGCGGCGAACCAGTCTCTAGGATCCAGTGAAGGGATGATGGTCCCCAATGACACCATGCGGAACTTCAACTTTACTATGAATCTGTTGAGTCCGCGCAAGTCTAAGATGGGCCGTAGACCCCCTTTTGACTTGGGTATCAGGAAGTAGCGGGAGTAAAACCCCCTGCCCCTTAGCTCCGATGGAACCTCCTCTATGGCCCCCATAGCGAGGAGCCCAAAAACCTCCTGTGTAAGGAGTTGCTCGTGAGAAGGGTCCCTGAAGAGGGACGGGGAGGGGGAGTGGGGGGGGGGCGAGGAAAACTGGAGGGCGTATCCCCTCTCCACCGTGCGAAGGACCCAACGGTCCGAGGTTATACGGGACCAAGCACGGTGGAAGCGGGAGAGGCGATCCCGGAAGGGGGGAGTTGGATCCTGGGTACCGGTCGTGGTGCCGTCCTCGACCGCACCTTCAAAAGGTTTGCCTAGGCCCTGAAGGTGGTCTAGGCTGGCCCTGGTTCTGACCGGGTTGAGGGCCGGTCGACCTTCGCCTACCACCTCGACCCCGCCTCCTAGCAAAGTCCTGTCTTGGACGAGGCGGGGGAGGGTAGAACCGCTGAGGCTGGGGCCTGAAGGGTCTGCGCTGAGGCCCGGGGACATGCATCCCCAGGGAGCGCATCATTGTCCGAAAGTCTTTAAGATTTTGGAGCCTCGAGTCTGTTTTCTCCTAAAAGAGGCCCTGGCCCTCAAACGGTAGGTCCTGCAGGGTCTGCTGCAGTTCAGATGGCAAGCCTGACACCTGGAGCCAGGAGATTCGGCGCATTGCTATCCCCGACGCCAGGGTCCTAGCGGCCGAGTCCGCTATATCAAGGGACGCCTGCAGGGAGGTGCATGCCACCCGCTTGCCCTCCTCTACCAAGGCCCCGAACTCTTCCCTCGATTCCTGGGGAACCAGCTCTCTAAATTTCCCCATCGAGGACCACATATTAAATCCGTAGCGGCTCAGGAGCGCCTGCTGGTTCGCTGCCCGCAGTTGCAGTCCGCCAGCCGAATAGACCTTGCGTCCGAACAAATCGAAGCGCTTAGCGTCCTTCGATTTGGGCGCAGCAGCCTGCTGGCCATGGCGCTCCCGTGCATTGACTGATGAAACCACCAGTGAGCACGGTTGGGGGTGAGTGTACAAGTACTCATGTTCCTTGGAGGGCACAAAGTACTTCCTCTCAACCCCTCTGGCCGTGGGCAGAATAGAGGCCGGGGTTTGCCAGATGGTGGTGGCGTTCGCCTGGATAGTGCGGATCAGCGGTAATGCCACCCTGGATGGAGCATCCGCTGAAATGATCTGCACGATGGGATCATGGACCTCCGCAATCTCCTCCACCTGGAGGTCCATATTGCGAGCCATGCGGCGCAGCAGGTCCTGGTGAGCCCGAAGGTCTATAGGAGGCGGCCCAATGGCGGATGTGCCCGCTACGGCCTCATCAGGCGAGGACGAGGAGGATGCCCCCGGTGGCAAGGAGTCCAATGGTTGGTCCTGCTCCAGGTGTTCCTGGAGTTGGGCATCGCCTGCCCCCAGGTCCAGGGCCTCTGCTGGTGCGGGCACTGGCGCCTCCACGTCCCTTGGAGGAGGGCGGGAGATGGTGGATTCTGGGGCCCTAGGCTCCGAATGGCCCGAGCGGGAGGCAGATAACGGAGCTCCTTGTGCCTGATGGTAGGCCCAAGGAGTCCAGAAGGACCAATGCGCAGGCCCTTGCATAGGGTCGTCGGTCTCCTGCAGGTGGCCGGCCTCCACTGCCTCAGATGATCGCGACGCCGATCTCGACGGCCACGGCGGTGCCGAACCCGACGCCGTCGATACCGGATGGTACGGTGCCGACCGGTGCCGGACGTAAGGCGATCTGCCCCTGTATGGCGGTGCCGGAGAGCGGTGCCGGGATCTGGATCGGTGCCGGTAGTCCCTCCGGTGCCGGGATCCCGATCTGGAACGGGACGACGATCTGGAGGAGGCGTGGTACCGGGAGCGGCCTCTCGAGCCCGAGTGGCGCTCATACCGGTGCCGGGAGCTGCGTCTCGAGCTCGATCGGTGCCGGTCGTCGCGACGGTGCCGGGATGTTGAACGGCGCCGCGAAGAGGATCTGGGCCGCGAGTACGACCGGTGCCGAGGTGATATTCGGCGCCGGGACTCAGAGCGGCGTCGGGACCTGCTCCGGGATCTGGAGCGGTGCCGAGAGACTCGTGCTGGCGACGGTGGGCGCACCAGGGCAGGCTTTCCTCTGGACTGCAGCACGCGTGGAGCCACCGGTGCCAGGAGTTGTGACGGCGCCGGCTCCGTGAGGGCGATCAGGTCTCTCGCCGTAGTGAAGGTCTCCGGGGTGGAAGGGAGACAAGGTTCCACCACCAGCCTTGGTGGTGAAACAGTCCGCACCGGACTCAACGGCCTCGGTGCCGGAGTCGACGGTGTGGCCGCCTGTCTTTGGCGGTCCAACTGCGGACGCGGCTCTACCCCCGGCACCGGGGGAGCCGGTATCTTCGCGGCAGCAACGTCCCGCGCCTTGCCGGCCTTCTTATGGCCCGGAGAAAGGGATCGGTGCCGAGGTTCTTTAGGCGGGCGCGGTGCCGACGTCGGTCGGTGCCGAGCAGTCTTTTCCGCCACACCGGTTGGGCCCGCTGGGGCGTTGCGCACGGAAGCGCTCGGTGCCGGGACAGGGCGCGCCGAGGGAGGATCCGGACTCAGAGCCGCCTCCATCAGGAGCTGACGGAGTCTAAAGTCCCGCTCCTTTCTTGTCCTTGGCTTGAAGGCCTTGCAGATAGGGCACTTATCTGCTGGATGAGCCTCTCCAAGGCACTTCAAGCAGGAACTATGCGGGTCGCTGGTTGGCATATGCTTCCCGCAGGACGCGCACGGCTTAAAGCCAGGAGCCTTGGGCATGGGCCCGGCTGTGCGCCGGGGGGGAAAAGGGGAAAAACACCCCCTAAACCCCCGATAACAATATACAACTATATATATACACTATACACTAACTAACTAACTAACTTGAATAACTATCTATATAACTAACTATAACAACAACAATAAGAAGCTAGGGAGTGTGGAGATCAGCTAAGCCGCGCTCCACAGTTCCAACGACCGTCAGGGGCGGTAAGAAGGAACTGAGGGGGCGCTGGGTCGGCTGGGGTATATATCCAGCGCCATAACGGCGCCACTCTAGGGGGCTCCACAGCCGACCCACCGGGTGTTGCTAGGGTAAAAATCTTCCGGCGATCGTGCACGCGGCGCGCACACACCTAACTGGAATGGATATGAGCAAGCACTCGAAGAAGAACTGCTTGTGCTGGAAAGAGCAACAGGAAGTTGCAGAGATGGAGGAAAGGCTCCTGCAGGGAAGCCCTTGAGAGCACGGCTGGGAGCAGTTTGCTAAGGCAGGGAAGGCCCTGGGACATCAGGGGAGTTTGAGCTGTGCCCACGGTAAGGTTTTGGAGAAGGCTTTTGTGTGTGTTTCTGAGCCTAAGGTGCTAAGCCAGACCTCAGGAAGACTGGGGTTCCTGGACTTGTCAAAGCCTCTTTCTTGAGATTATGGAGGAGTAGAGATGGGAAACCGAGGTGAGAGGAAGTTTGCAGGGCTGCCAGAAGGGGCTACCTGGGAGGAGGCCACTCATTGATAAATCCATCCCTCAACTTTCTGGCATTCTTCCAGGTTGGAGACATTGTTGGAAGGATCTTAATGTGGCTAGACGACGTCTGTGATCCCAGAGCCAGAAAAGCAGTGCTGAGGGCCACGGCCTTGCTGGGTCGCTCCCACCCCCAGGACGTGGTTCTAACCTGTGTGGTACACACGCTGTCATCGGATAGGTAGGGAGCTGCTCTGTTATCACCTCAGTCCATTATTTCTCTTCCTGCTCCTACTGACAGGCCACCGTCCGGGAAGGGTCTGTTGGGTTCACACAGTGGGAGGGAGTTTCCTGCCGTGCAGAGAGCTGACCATGCTCACTAAGAGGAGATGCCCAGGCCCAGCCACTGAGGAGCCA
>NW_020672356.1:0-3762 GCF_002925995.2 Terrapene triunguis | reverse complement strand
GCTTCACCTGGGGCCAGAACCATCCAAACCATCTTCCCTCTTCTGGATTGGAGACCTTCCATAACAGGAGAGTTGTAACAGTTCCCACTTGGGGAGCATGGCCTAATGGTCACAGCTGCAACTTGTGACTGCCAAGGGGGTTGTGGGGAGGGGAGCCCGGGCCCTCCCACTATACTGGGCTCCGACCCAGGGCCCTTTGTGCTACCAGCAGTCTGGCTGTCCTCCCTGGGCCTCTTCCTCCCATCCACCACCCCTGGGGTCAGCTTAGTCCAAGGTTTTCCCCCTGGTGGGGAAACCCAAACACCAATGGGTAAGAGGGGGTTACCAATATCCATGGTCCAGAGGGTATTTTCTTCTCTGGTTGTCTCCAGGGTGTGTCCCCCCCTTCCCTCAGGGAGGGCCTATTTCGGCAGCTGTATCAGAGTCTGTCAAGGCTGCTTCCCCACTCTGAACTTTAGGGTACAGATGTGGGGGCCTGCATGAAAACTTCTAAGCTTAACTACCAGCTTAGATTTGGTCCGCTGCCACCACTCTCGATGCTAATTCCCTTCCCTGGGTAGCCTTAAGAGACTCTTCACCAATTCCCTGGTGAATACAGATCCAAACCCCTTGGATCTTAAAACAAGGAGAAATTAACCATCCCCCCTCCTCCCTTCCACCAACTCCTGGTGGATCAAGATCCAACCCCCTTGGATCTAAAAACAAGGAAAATCAATCAGGTTCTTAAAAAGAAGGCTTTTAATTAAAGAAAAAGGTAAAAATCATCTCTGTAAAATCAGGATGGAAAATAACTTTACAGGGTAATCAAACTTAAAGAGCCCAGAGGACCCCCCTCTAGCCTTAGGTTCAAAGTTACAGCAAACAGAGGTAAACACCCTAGTAAAAGGTACATTTACAAGTCGAGAAAACAAAGGTAAACTAACATGCCTTGCCTGGCTGTTTACTTACAAGTTTGAAATATGAGAGACTTGTTCAGAAAGATGTGGAGAGCCTGGATTGATGTCTGGTCCCTCTCAGTCCCAAGAGCGAACAACCCCCAAAACAAAGAGCACAAACAAAAGCCTTCCCCCCCCCAAGATTTGAAAGTATCTTGTCCCCTTATTGGTCCTTCGGGTCAGGTTTCAGCCAGGTTACCTGAGCTTCTTAACCCTTTACAGGTAAAAAGATTTTGGAGTCTCTGGCCAGGAGGGATTTTATAGTACTGTACACAGGAGAGCTGTTACCCTTCCCTTTATAGTTATGACAGAGTCTTAGGCTTCCCTCTGCTCTGCTGGAGCTGTGGGCTGCAGGTCTGCTCACCTCCAGCTCTGCCACCCAAATGAGCCAATTCCCTGCCGTATAATTGCTCCCGCAGATGGAGCATTTTCTGCAGGTGTGGCAGGGCGCTGAGCCCTAAATAATCCCTCAGCCCCTTGTTGCCTAGTGTCAAGGCTGCTTCCCCACTTTGAACTTTAGGGTACAAATGTGGGGGCCTGCATGAAAACTTCTAAGCTTAACTACCAGCTTAGATCTAGTTCGCTGCCACCATCCCAAAGCTAATTCCCTTCCCTGGGTAGCCTTGAGAGACCTTCACCAATTTCCTGGTGAATACAGATCCAAACCCCTTGGATCTTAAAACAGGGAGAAATTAACCATCCCCCTTCCTTTCTCCCACCAACTCCTGGTGAATCAAGATCCAACCCCCTTGGATCTAAAAACAAGGAAAATCAATCAGGTTCTTAAAAAGAAGGCTTTTAATTAAAGAAAAAGGTAAAAATCATCTCTGTAAAATCAGGATGGAAAATAACTTTACAGGGTAATCAAACTTAAAGAGCCCAGAGGACCTCCCTCTAGTCTTAGGTTCAAAGTTACAGCAAACAGAGGTAAACACCCTAGTAAAAGGTACATTTAAAAGTTGAGAAAACAAAGATAAAACTAACACGCCTTGCCTGGCTGTTTACTTACAAGTTTGAAATATGAGAGACTTGTTCAGAAAGATTTGGAGAGCCTGGATTGATGTCTGGTCCCTCTCAGTCCCAAGAGCGAACAACCCCCAAACAAAGAGCACAAACAAAAGCCTTCCCCCCCCCCCCCAAGATTTAAAAGAATCTTGTCCCCTTATTGGTCCTTTGGGTCAGTTGTCAGCCAGGTTACCCGAGCTTCTTAACCCTTTACAAGTAAAAGGATTTTGGAGTCTCTGGTCAGGAGGGATTTTATAGTACTGTACACAGGAGAGCTGTTACCCTTCCCTTTATAGTTATGACACCTAGTGTGGGCTTTGTACACCCCATCACACACCTTCCCTGGAAACGAAGTCAGTGTTCTGGTGGCTTTCCTGGCTCCATGCTCAATTTGGAACACGTAGGGCTGGCGAGACAGGTACCGCGCATCAGGCGGGGTTTTGTGTACTTCATGGCATTTAGCCATCTTAACGGGACAGGGTCGGTGACGAGCTTGAATGGGTTTCCCGGGAGATAGTATCGGAGAGAGTCTATGGCCCATTTCACTGACAGGCCCTCTTTCTCTGTGACAGAGTCGGCCCGTTCTCGCGGGAACGGCTTGCGGTTCAAATAGAGCACTGGGTTTTCCTCCTCCTTTGTTTTTTTAATGAGCATCATCAGCATGGAAGCATGTCCTCTGGAATGATGGCCAAAGCATGAAGGGGCATACGAATGTTTAGCATATTGGGCACATAAATACCTTGGAACGCTGGCTACAAAACCGCCGTGCGAAGGTCTGTGCGAACATGCACAGGTGGGCAGGCACTTTACCTTCTTCTTTTGCAAACCACATTCAAGATGGTGCAATTCTGTCATGCCCTAGAGCGGGTGAAACCGAAAGTTATTGATGCAGGAATGGCTCTGCACAGAAAAGCAGCAAGCGGGACTCACCGGTGACATCAATCTTTGGAGCAAGCGAGTGGCGGGTGGGTGTTGCAAATGTGAAGGTTTCCTACATTTTACCATGAATGTTCGTCCCTCCAAAATACAACCCAGAAGGGAATTGTCCCTTCCATATGTTTGTTATTCTCCTTAGCAAACTGATCCCATCCAGGAAGCAGACACGATTCTATGTGGCTGTGCTGAAGGGGGAATTTTCTGTCATATTTTTATGAAGCCTATGCATGCCTCAGTTTCCCCTCTATTTTGCATTGTTATCTGGGGGAGTGAGGAAGGACTGTTTGCTCTTGGGGCAGGCTAAGAAACATAGGTAGGAATGTCACCCAGCTGTCTGAACGGGTCACTAAAAAGGACTGGCTGAGGGGTCCCCATATCAGTGGAGAATTGGAGAAGACAATGGCAAAGCCAGTCCCCAGGACACTGACAGAGACAGCCTGAACAATGGGGCTCTTTTTTTTTTTTCAAATGGAACTGGAAGTGACCCTAAAAGGTCATTGAGTCCAGCCCCCTGTCTTCACTAGCAGGACCAAGTACTGATTTTGCCCCAGATCCCTAAGGAGATTGGGCTCACAACCCTGGGATTAGCAGGCCAATGCGCAAACCACTGAGCTATCCCTCCCCCTAAGCTCACTGCAGCTTGGCTGGGATCTGGGCTGACAAGAATAGAGAACATACCCTGAGAACGCCGGCTCGCCCAAATGGGGGCGGGGGGGGGAGGACACTTGCTAATGAATATTTCTGGCAATGAACTTTGTAGTTTCAGATACTCTGACAGCGACTGTTCTTGTCTTCCCTCACAGGCCGGGGAACCTGCGTGGCAGTGACTGGCCTGCATTGTACCATGTCAGCGCTCAATTACACCAGCTCCCACCCCGCAACGTTC
>NW_020672355.1:0-1134 GCF_002925995.2 Terrapene triunguis | reverse complement strand
GGGAGGGCAGGGCCTGAAGTGCCTCCGCACTCAGGTCCATGTCTTCCGCCTCCAGGCCCTGTAGAGGCTCCTTTATGATGCAGGTAGTTCAGCGTGGAGAGTACTGGCGCACGCCTTCCTGCGCCGCTTCCGAGGGCTCCGATACGACCGGCAGCTCTTTTATCTCGATCCGAGAGGTCTTCCGCGGGACCTCTCAGGGCTGCCGGTCTTCTACCAGGACCTCCTCCGGACCTGGAAACTGTTCTCAGAGACCAGGTCCGTGGCGGCCACCGGGGAGGCAGATCTCCTCGCGGAACCCCTGCTACACAACCCCCAGCTTTGTGTGCAGATGGCGGAGTCCCCCACGGTGCGCCAGAGGTTGGTCCTGGCAGAAGTCACTAGAGTCGGAGACCTCCTGGACTATGACCGGGGAGTCTGGCTGGATCCCCTGACGCTCGCTCGGCGCATGGGGCTCTCCATGCCTTGTACTCCCCGGTGCGTACTTCAGGAGGTGAGGGCCGCTTTGCCGCCCGCTGCTCGGGTCTACCTCGACCAGGTCCTGCGCGAGGGCACGCCCCGCCCACCCTCCACCCCTGGTCCTCCGGACCTCTTTATCGGACCCCTGCCCCGTGGACCCAACCGGCCTCCCCGCCCCTTCTCCGTGAGCCGGCTGCACAACTTGCAGCCGGTTCGTTTCCTGACCGCGCCAAGGAAACATCTATACACGCTCGTGCTCCACACTCTCCACTTCCTCACCCTCGTGTCCCGCCCCGATACAAAGAGGCGGGACTTCCTGCCACCTGTCGAGGGTGAGCAGCCCTGGTGGGCCAGTCTCTATTCCACCTTGGTCCCGAGGCCCGCCGGGGATGTTAGTTGGCGGCTCCTTCATGGAGCCGTGAGCACGGGCGTGTACTTGGCACGGTTTACCCCTGTCCCTGATACCTGTCCTTTCTGCGGCGTGAGGGAGACCCTGGCTCACGTTTACTTAGAGTGTGCCAGGTTGCAGCCCCTACACCGGCTCCTCACCGACATTTTGTTGCGTTTTTGGTTACACTTTTCCCCTCACCTTTTCATTTATGCACTCCCTATCCATGGCCCCACAAAGTCGCGGGACCTCCTGGTCAACTTCCTCTTGGCCCTGGCTAAACAGGCCAT
>NW_020672354.1:0-4422 GCF_002925995.2 Terrapene triunguis | reverse complement strand
TCCATGATATTTGGCATGTGGAACTCCTTGCCACAGTCATTATTGGAACTAAGAGCTTAGTTGAATGGGATTCACAAATGGATTGTCCATTATAGGTGGTGCTGGTGGCACCACCGTTAATTAACATTATCCAACAACTTCAATTAGACAATCTTTTTTTCAGTTTCTTATATGTTTGACAAAACGTTAACCATTTGGAATTGAATTTCCCATGCTGGATGTCTGCTTCTGGCTCTACTGTTATTTGAATGTTTCATGCATAACAGTTCAGATGACTTCTCAAATGTTGCTAGGAGAGAGATGTCTTGTCCATGTTGAAACATTCTCATAATTATTCCAGTGAGGAGCCCTTCCACCTCCATGCTTTCCAGCAGATAAAAGCCAGGTAAGTGCCCCTGCATTATCAGCCAGAGCCCTGAAATGCAAGAGGAGGAGGTGACAGTCTCTGCTCATTCACACAAAGTTGGCTCCTGACGTCTTTATTCAGTTCTTATTCCAAGGGGAGTTTTGCCTCACTGGGACCTTAGCAAACTGTGGGCCATGGCCTCCGAATTTGGCCTTGTGTTTTTCATCTATGAACACATTTCATCCTGAAAGATCCATTGTGCCACTGAAATGCAGCCATCTTGGGGTGGGAGGCCATAAGCCAGGGTCAGCAGGATTCAGAGAAAAGAGAGAGATTTTGACCAGTGATACTGAAGCAAACTCATCAACAGTGGTAAGGGTTCTGGGGTGTTTAATGGCTGTGGAAAGGACCACAGAGCCCTATTCTCTATCCCATCATGGAAATGTTGCAATGAGTTTGTCGAGCAGGTGAGTTTCTCAACAGAGATGGGTACTTCTGAATTCTGAGATGGAAGCGTCTTCTCTGGGAATCACCAGGAGGTAGCCATGGCCCACTCCTCTCTCACATCAGCTTCTGCAGCAATATCTGACACCAAAAGCCGATACAGGGGCTGCACCAATTGTAATAAAGTTCCATGCAATCACAGTGGGGTTTGTCGATCATCTGAATGTGAATAGGGTGGAGACAAGGCTGTCTGCACTTCTATGGTCTATAGCCACCTTTAGGAGTAAAGAGTAATTAAGGGAACTTCCCAAAGGGATATGAGAACACTCAGGCTCTGTGCTCTGTGTATATTTAATATTATAGTTGCTTATTGAGGAAATTAGAGATAGGCCTCCATAGGGTCTGATAGACTGTAAATGCCCAGGATGTCTGGGTAGATAGCACACAGACGGATCTGTAGAAAGATGCCTGAGGAGAGAAATGAACACTATCTGCAGACACATGGGGCTGTTGCTAGGAGATCAGAGATCCCCTTGGGACTGTCACCTGATGTACTGAAATTACCTATGAGCCAGTTTTCCCTGCCAGCTTGGGATTTCCAGAGCCCTGTCTTGTTGAGCCAGACATGCTAGGTGCCTGAGGGGCTTCTGTGCTCAGGGTTGTAGCATTCGTATTGACCAGCTGCTCCCTCCTTTCTCCCAGCACAGGGCATTTATTCCTCACGTGATCAGAAGAATTATAATGGTAGAACCTTCTGGACTGTTCTGTCTTTCCAAGAGATTTGGGTCAGGGATTGTAGGAGTGAGGTAAATTAGAACCCTGCTTCCCATCAAGTTTTAACCTCTCTGTCTGTGGTTTATTCACAACAGATGTTTGTGTCTTCTCAAAATCAACAGCTAGAGAAGCCGTCTCATCCACAGTTTTTGTCATTTTGTCCCATAGACTCTGTTTTACATCATCTTTACATATATTTAAGAAATGCTCCTGAGCAACAACATCAAACATTCCTTCAAAGCTTGTAACACCTCTGCATCTACCCACTTCTCCAACAAATCTTTCATTTAATTTACATGTTCCACACTGCTCATACCAGCCCCCCTCCTGGTGAAGTGGGAGGGATTGGGTTCAGCTTTTCCAGCTATCCCCCTTTCTCCTCACAATGTTGTTGTTTTAGTTCCATAGCCCTTCTGTGCTCAGCCTCCTCTCTGGCAGCCTCTGCCTGAGTCTGCTCCAAAATTCACCTATGTCTGCAATCTCCACGGCTCCAAGTTTTCAATTGTTTCACAGTTTTCACTCATCTTGTTGCTTTTCAGTCCCTACTTCCCTTTCCTGAACTAAACAAGCAGAAAAGAGCAAACTGGCAACCTCTTTGACTGAGCTCCAGCCACCACACTTAACGTCTCACATAAAATCTCCAAACTGGTGTATGAAGTGCAAATCTCACTCCGCACAACAAGCTACTCATTTTACCCTGCTTACAGCACCACTGTGATGTACTTCCCCAGGGTGCAACCTGGAACTGTGATACCGCTGAGCCTTTTGTCTTGCCAGTCTGGGCCCCCCCTCACACTATAGGGCTGTGAGAAGCTGTAAAACCCTCCAGGTCCTGCACTCCCACAAACGTTCACAGGCAGGGACAGACCTAGGTGAGTTACATGGATGCTTTCGCCAAACATCCATGAACCAACAGCCAATTCTCCCCTAGGATCCCAGAGTTGTATCATCTTGCCCTGATGAGAAGTCAGACCAGGGTAAGTTTATTACCCAGTCTGCCCCTCCCTCAAAGTGGAACGGATAATGCACCAGCCCCTGTTCCTGAACAGATTTCCCTTTATGCTTCAAACAACACGCTGTTTTAGTTTAAAAAAAAATAAAGCAGATTAAGTACAAAAAGATAGATTTTAAGTGGTTGAAAATAAGAAGTGTACAGATCAAAGTAGATTAGCTAAGAAATAAAACAAAATCACAATCTGAGGTCTATAAACGAGACAGTCTATATTCATGCAGTGGCAGTCTTGTTGTGCTGCCAAAGCTTTTGGTGCCCACGTGATCGCTGGCCGGGTAGTCACATTCCTTGGTGTGCCCCCTTCAGGATTTGCTGCTCTTTGAGTCTAGTAATGTGTCCCCACCAAGAAAGCTTCCAAAACTAACACAGCACCGACAGGGCCGGCTCTAGGTTTTTTGCCGCCCCAAGCAAAAAAAATTTTGGCTGCCCCCCGTCCCAGCCCTGGGCTCCTCGCCGCACCCCCACTGCTGCCCCAGCCCTGGGCTCTCCCCACCCACCCACCCACACCCCCTGCTGCCCCAGCCCTGGGCTCTCGCCTCCCCCCCCAACCTGCACCCTCCTTCCGCTGCAGCCCTGGGTCACTGGTAACTCGCTCCCAGGGCAGGTCATTCAGCAGGAATTTTAGATGTGCACAGAACACAGACAGGACTGGTTCCCATATGGTTACAGAACTGCAGAACAAAGCAGCTCTGCCAAGGACCCTCTGGCACAGGATTGTGGAGTACCTGCAGGAATGTTTCCTCGAGATCTCTCTGGAGGATTCCCATGAAATCTCGGTGTGTATCAACAGCCTGCCCCCCGCACTGCCTAGCTGCAAGGGGAAATGCTCAGCACACAGAAACCCAGCCTGTCTTGTACATTTCTCTGGCCTTAACCCACCTCCACACATCACAAAGTGAAACCACTTACCAGGGGTCCCCTCTCCTGTTTCTGGCTCACCGGATTGGGACTACCGAGACTACCTGGACACCTCCGGAGTGAGGAACAGCTCCTCCCTGGACACAGCACTCGGTGACCCCAGCCTGGGCACCGCAACTTCTTCTGTTACCACCTCTTCCTCGATAACTTCCTCCTTTGGGTTAGGTCCAGTTTCTGTTGGCTCCAACCCGGCCAAAATACCCACAGGGCTCTTGGTGGTGGAAGTTGGTCACCCTTGAGGATAGCATCGAATTCCTTATAAAAATGGCAGGTCTGTGGCACAGCACTGGAGATACTGTTTGCCTCCCTTGCCTTCTGCTACATGTGCCTCAGCTACTTCACCTTTGCTGTGTACTGCAGTGTGTCCCGATCGTAGCTCTTTTCCCACACGCTGCACAAAATCTGCCCTTTGCTATTGACATTCCTATGGCCAGAGCGCAGCTGGGACAGCACAGCCTCCTGTCCCCAAATACTGAGCAGATCCAGCAGCTCCGCAGTGTCCCAAACGTGGAGCTGCCATGGCTACCTGGGAAGCTGTGATGTGAGCACTCCTCACCGAGCAAACAGGAAGAGGAATTTCAATATTGCAGAGCCTTTAAAGGGGGAGTGGCAGAAGGAGTTTACCTCGATGCAGGGCAGAGGAATTGAAACTGTTCACTAGAGCAGCCAGGATGGGCAATGTGGGACGCCTTCCGCAGGCCAATTACAGCAATAAAAACAAACCTGAGTTTCTACACTGGCACTTTATTGAAAAAATGTTTGCATAAAAAGCCTTAAAACTCTTGTTAAGATGGTTTTATTATGTTTCTGAAAGTGAGGAGTTCTGTCGTTGAAAGTGGCTTTCCAGTGTGTACACCTCCAATGTTTCTTCATCAAAAGTTGCTTTTTTGTGACAAAACTTGGCAGTGTAGATAAGGCCTAAGGAACA
>NW_020672353.1:0-1623 GCF_002925995.2 Terrapene triunguis | reverse complement strand
TCCCATAGTTGGGACCCTCCTTCCAGACGGTGCTGGGGTTGCCTCTCGCACTGAGGTTACCTCTCCGGGGGAGGGAACTCCAGTTGCTAGGAAAAGGCAGGTGTTAGTAATGGGAGATTCGATCATTAGACGTAGATAGCTGGGTTTGTGATGACCGGGAGAACCGCACGGTGACTTGCCTGCCTGGTGCGAAGGTTGCGGATCTCTCGAGGCATCTAGACAGACTTATGTGTAGTGCTGGGGAGGAGCCGGTGGTCGTGGTACATGTAGGTACCAATGACATAGGGAAGGGTAGGAGAGATGTCCTGGAGGCCAAATTTAGGCTGCTAGGGAAGAGACTGAAATCCAGGACCTCTATGGTGGCATTCTCAGAAATGCTCCCAGTTCCACGCGCAGGGCCAGGTACGCAGGCAGTGCTTCAGAGTCTCAATGCGTGGATGAGACGATGGTGTAGAGAGGAGGGGTTACATTCATTAGGAACCGGGGAAACTTTTGGGATGGGGGGAGCCTATACAGAAGAGATTGGTTTAGGTGGAGCCCAAGTGGAACCAGACTGCTGGCACTAAACATTAAAAAGGTTGCAGAGCAGTTTTTAAACTAGGAGATGGGGGAAAGCCGACTGCTGCAGAGGAGCATGTGGATTGGACAGAGACTTCTCTTAGGGGAGAGTCTAATGATAGAGAATCTCCAGGTTATAGTCAGGAGCAGAGGATGGAAGAGGATAATGTAAGGGCCAGATCAGATGATAAACATTCACATAAAAAAGAATCGGACACCTCAGAAAAGGGCAAATAAACAGTGACAAGTTTTTAAAGTGCTTGTACACAAATGCTAGAAGTCTAAATAATAAGATGGGTGAACTAGAGTGCCTCATGATAAAGGAGGATATTGATATAATAGGCATCACAGAAACCTGGTGGACTGAGAGCAATCAATGGGACACAATCATTCCAGGGTACAAAATATATCGGAAGGACAGAACAGGTCGTGGGGGGGGAGGGGCACTATATGTGAAAGAAAATGTAGAATCAAATGAAGTAAAAATCTTAAGTGAATCCACATGTTCCATAGAATCTCTATGGATAGAAATTTCATGCTCTAATAAGAATATAACATTAGGGATCTATTATCGACCACCTGACCAGGACAGTGATAGTGATGATGAAATGCTAAGGGAAATCAGACAGGCTATCAAAATTAAGAACCCAATAATAGTGGGGGATTTCAATTATCCCCATATTGACTGGGTACATGGCACCTCAGGACGAAATGCAGAGATAAAATTTCTCGATACATTAAATGACTGCTTCATGGAGCAGCTGGTATGGGAACCCACAAGGGGAGAGGCAACTCTCGATTTAGTCCTGAGTGGAGCGCAGGAGCTGGTCCAAGAGGTAACTATAACAGGACCACTTGGAAATAGTGACCACAATACAATAGCATTCAACATCCCTGTGGTGGGAAGACCATCTCAACAGCCCAACACTGTGGCATTTAATTTCAAAAGGGGGAACAATGCAAAAATGAGGGGGTTAGTTAAACAGAAATTAAAAGGTACAGTGACTAAAGTGAAATCCCTGCAAGCTGCATGGGCGCTTTTTAAAGACACCATAATAGAGGCCC
>NW_020672352.1:0-1215 GCF_002925995.2 Terrapene triunguis | reverse complement strand
CACAGACTGAGCCCCTGGCATGGGGGGAGCTGCTATGGGGGAGGCGGGGATGGGGGACCCAAAGGAACTCTGGCCTGGGGAACCCTGGTACAGAGGGGAAACGGGGGCACAGAGAGCCGCTGCTAAGGAGAAAGAGGTTTCAGGGAGTCCCTGACCTAGAGAGGTGGGAGAGGGGCACACACGGAGCTGTGGGGGATGGGGGGAGCTCTGCCAACACCCACTATGAAGTGCGCTGCCCCCTAGATGATTGTTGCTCCTGAGTTCCACAGTTCTCTGCTCCGGTGCACCCCTAGGGGCTGGGTTAGCCTGGGAGCACAAGAGGGCGGGGACCGTCTCTCAGTGTGTCTGGGTGGCACTTGGCACAACGGGGCTGCATGGAGGTGGGAAAAGAACCCAGGAGTCCTGGCTCCCAGCCCCCCGCTCTAACCACTAGCCCCCACTCCCGCTGGCTGGAGAAGGTGCAATTACCTTATAGCACGTCCTGCAGCCACAGCTCCGGCGAGTCAATCTGAGCAATCAGTCCGGCGGCTCCGGATGAGAAAGGGGAAGTAGCACCGGGAAGGGCAGGGGTGAGATTTCTGTGGGCCCCCCCGGAGGTGAGCTGGGGGGGCCGGGCCCCAGAACGCCTTGAAGGGTGCAGGGCCGGCTCTAGGTTTTTTGCTGCCCCAAGCAAAAAAAATTTTGGCTGTCCCTACCCCCCACCCCACTGCACCCTCCTGCCGCCCCAGCCCTGGGTCACTGGTAACTCGCTCCCAGGGCGGGTCATTCAGCAGGAATTTTGGATGTGCACAGAACACAGACAGGATTGGTTCCCATATGGTTACAGAACTGCAGTAAAGTGGAACAATTTTCAGCTTGTGTGATTGGAGGATATCTGGATGCATATTATAAGACTGTCCTCCATAAATGAGGAAAAGTTGAGGTGCCTTTATTATTCTTTTGTTCCACTCTTTGTTTCTATGGGGAATTTGCCAATGCAATATCACTGTCTTCCTTTTAAACAAATCAAACTAAAACTTAAAAATAATAATAATTAATAATTAAAAAAAAGCAATGGCTGTTGAAAATAGCAATTCCAGTCCTAATAACCACTGGGAAGCATTTCTTGCTCAATTTGTTCTACTTTTTCTACAACAAGTTACAGTGGATCAGTATATTTGATTTGGGAGAAATGAAGTAACAGCTGCCCAAATTGAGCTTGAGCACTCCTGAATT
>NW_020672351.1:0-1431 GCF_002925995.2 Terrapene triunguis | reverse complement strand
CCTAACCAGCGCAGAGTAGAGCGGAAGAATGACTTCTCGTGTCTTGCGCACAACACACCTGTTAATGCATCCCAGAATCATGTTTGCTTTTTTTTTATTTTCTTCTTGCAACAGCATCCCACTTACTCATATTTAGCTTTTGGTCCACTAGAACCCCTAGATCCCATTCTGCCATGCTCCTTCCTAGACAGTCTCTTCCCATTCTGTATGTGTGAAACTGATTGTTCCTTCCTAAGTGGAGCACTTTGCATTTGTCTTTGTTAAACTTCATCCTGTTTACCTCAGACCATTTCTCCAATTTGTCCAGATCATTTTGAATTATTACCCTATCCTCCAAAGCAGTTGCAATCCCTCCCAGTTTGGTATCATCTGCAAACTTAATAAGCATACTTTCTATGCCAATATCTAAGTCGTTGATGAAGATATTGAACAGAGCCGGTCCCAAAACAGACCCCTGCGGAACCCCACTTGTTATACCTTTCCAGCAGGATTGGGAACCATTAATAACTACTCTCTGAGTACGGTTATCCAGCCAATTATGCACCCACCTTATAGTAACCCCATCTAAGTTGTATTTGCCTAGTTTATCGATAAGAATATTATGCGAGACCGTATCAAATGCCTTACTAAAGTCTAGGTATACCACATCCACCGCTTCTCCCTTATCCACAAGACTCATTATCCTATCAAAGACAGCTATCAGATTGGTTTGACATGATTTGTTCTTTACAAATCCATGCTGGCTATTCCCTATCACCTTACTACCTTCCAAATGTTTGCAGATGATTTCCTTAATTACTTGCTCCATTATCTTCCCTGGCACAGAATTTAAACTAACTGGTCTGTAGTTTCCTGGGTTGTTTTTATTTCCCTTTTTATAGATGGGCACTATGGGCTGGTCTACACTAACCCCCCAATTCGAACTAAGATACGCAACTTCAGTTACGTGAATAACGTAGCTGAAGTCGACGTACCTTAGTTCGAACTTACCACGGTCCAGACGCAGCAGGCAGGCTCCCCCGTCGACTCCGCGTACTCCTCTCGCCGAGCAGGAGTACCGGAGTCGACGGCGAGCACTTCTGGGTTCGATTTATCGTGTCCAGACAAGACGTGATAAATCGAACCCAGAAGTTCGATTGCTTGCCGCCGAACCAGCGGGTAAGTATAGACGTACCCTAAATTTGCCCTTTTCCAGTCTTCTGGAATCTCTCCTGTCTCCCATGATTTTCCAAAGATAATAGCTAGAAGCTCAGATACCTCCTCTATTAGCTCCTTGAGTATTCTAGGATGCATTTCATCAGGCCCTGGTGACTTGCAGGCATCTAACTTTTTTAAGTGATTTTTAACTTGTTCTTTTTTTTATTTTATCTTCTAAACCTACCCCCTTCCCATTAGCATTCACTATGTTAGGCATTCCTTCAGACTTCTCGG
>NW_020672350.1:0-3122 GCF_002925995.2 Terrapene triunguis | reverse complement strand
GCCCTGGGACCCCAAGATGGACCTAACTGAGGGGGTCCTGTTGTCTGTGCCTGCAAGACCTGTCTTGGACTGTATTCCTGTCGTCTAAATAAACCTTCTGCTTTACTGGCTGGCTGAGAGTCATAGTGAATCGCAGGAAGCCGGGGGTGCAGGGCCTTGTGTCCCCCCCACACTCCGTGACAGCAAGTGTAGTGAATGGTGAACAGAAGTTACAATATTGAGATACTGAAACAGTGCAAGTCTCAGTGATTTAAGCAGGAATTGGATTGACAGTGAAACTTACAAGAGCAACTAACAGCTATGGCTCTTAACAAGCATCTTAATTGCCAATTAGTCAGTTATTGGGTAACCAGTTTTATGAATGAATGTTGTTTCATTCATAAATCTTTACTTATGAAGTTACATTAATAAAGTGAACAATTAAAAACAATTTCATTCATGAGTCCTACACAGGGTGATCGTGGGAAAGGTGCTGTGGTTTGGGTACGACACAGCCCTGCCCGTAGAGGTGCAGCCCCCCTTCCCCACAGGGGGACTCGGGGGCTGATCCCCCCCAAGGAGGGGCACCATGCACATATGGGAGAATGAAATATCCTGCAGTTACAACCTCTAACTTCCTCCTGCATAGGGTTACCATATTTCCACAATCAAAAAAGAGGACACTGGGGGGGGGGGGAGCCCTGCCCTGCCCTGCCTTAGCCCCACCCCCATCCACTCCCTCCCACTTCCCACCCCCTGACTGCCCCCCTCAGAACCCCAACCCCCCCTGCTTCTTGTCCCCTGACTGCCCCCTGCTGAGAACCCCCCTAGGACCCTACGTGTCCCCTGACTGCCCCGACACTTATCCACTCGCATGGGTGGCAGAGTTGTAGAAATTTTGGTGGTGCCCACCCCTGTCACCTGCCTAAGGCTCTGGGAGGGGGATTGGTTGGGGGGAGGAGGTCTGGGGTGCAGGTCCTGGGCTGGGGATTAGGGTGCAGGAGGGGTGCAGGGTGCAGGTTCTGGGATAGAGTTTGGGTGCTGGGTGCAGGCTCCGGTCTGGGGCAGGGGGTGGGTGTGCAGGAGGGGGTGAGGGGTGCAGGCTCTGGGATGGAGTTTCGGGGTGGGAGGCGGTGCAAAGGGAGGGGGTGCAGGCTTTGGGAGGGAGTTTGAGGGCAGGAGGGGGTGTGTGGGAAAGGGGTTTGGGAGGGAGTTTGGGGATAGGAGGGGATGCAGGGGTGAGGGCTGTGGGTCTGAGGATGAGGGGTTCATGATGCAGGAGGGGGCTCAGGGCTGGGGCAGAGGATTAGGGTGTGGGGGGATGAGGGCTGGGGCTGAGGGGTTTGGGGCGCTGGAGAGGCTCGGGGCTAGGGTGGAAGGGCAGGGTAAGGGCAGCCTGTCTTCCCATTAGTGGATGGGGGCACTAGGACCCGGGGGCAGCAGACAGCAGTTGCTGCTGGCTCTGGCAGTACAAGCAGGCAAGGGAGAGGCAGGCAGGGAAGGGGGGGCTCACGGAGGGGGATGCGCGGAGGGGGGGTGGCAGGTGGAGGCCGGGGACCCATCCAACACTCCCCTGCTCCCTGATTGCCCCCCCCCGGACTCCCCTTACCATTCTGGCTCCACGTGTAGGCAAAACACGCTGCCCGGTGGGTCAGTTTGTGTGTTACACGGGGCTGCAGACAGAGGGAGGGGGGAGCAGGGGAGGGCTCTGGCTGCTGGAGGCCAATGGGAGCGGCTCAATCGGCCCAGCCGCCCAATCAGCAGCCGCACTCTGCATGGGAGGGAGGGAGGGAGGCGAGGGAGAAAAAAACCCCGGACATTTCAACCTTGTTACCAATTCCTCCCGGACGGCTATTTAGAGACGCAAAAGCCGGACATGTCCGGGGAAATACGGACGGATGGTAACCCTACCCCTGCACCACTCTGGACTGGGGCCATGTCCCCCTTCCCAAGCTAAGTGGGGATAGGCCCGGCCACTGCTCAGATGGGCCAACCCATAGTGAACAAATGAGCTGAGGGGGGGCACAGTAGGGGGCGCTGTCCCCTCCCAGGCAGAGCTGGCCCCATTGCCCCAGCACGATGCCAGGGGTCCCTGTGCTCCCTCCGGCTGCTTTCCCCTCACACCGGGCATCCTTGTTTGAATGTCCCGGCTGGGGGCTGCAGCCTCAGGGGAGGCACTCAGAGACCCTGTCCCCAGGAGGGAGGGCTGGTGCTGCTGTTGATGCCCATCTTCCCCACAGTGGATCACGTGCACTTCCAGGCGGAGTTCTACCAGCGGACGGACCAGTCCCAGCAGGGGTCAGGGGAGTTTGTGCAGGGGTTCGACCAGGACGAGATGTTCTATGTGGACCTGGAGAGGAAGGAGACCGTCTGGCGCCTGCCCGACTTCGGCAAGTTCGCCAGCTTTGACGCACAGTTTGCCCTGCGCAACGTCGCAATAACCAAGAGCAACCTGGAGCTCATGATCAAGAGCACCAACCAGACGCAGGCCGAGAATGGTGGGTCACCTTCCCTGCCAGGCCCCTCTCCCGGAGCCCTCCACCCCGCTCACCCATGGACCCTCCCTTCCTCACGCAGGCCCAGAACCAGCCCCCACCAGAGACTGCGTGTCCCCACTCCGCTCCCCTCCCAGCCCCTGGGGGGCTCCGGGGAGCCAGTCAGCCAGGCCAGGGCTCTGCAGGGCAGGGGGCCCGGGCAGGTCACACCCTACAGGCTGGGGGCCCAGGGCAGCTCCTTTGCCGAGGGCTATTCGTGGCCCTGCCCAGCGCCAGGCCCTGCCCCTGAGGGATTCTCTCCCCTGCCCCTGGTGCCCCATGAGCCGTCAGTGCAGGGAGCTGAGACGGCCCCGGTGACGCCCCCACAGTCCTGAGGAGAGACCCTGAGCTGGAGCGTGAGCACCAGGGACTGGCTGGCTCAGGGGGGCAGGGAATGGGGCAGGGGCCTGTCCCCTCTAGGGGGCGCCGGCTCCCATCCGGCCCCAGGGCAGGGACTGGCTGGCATTGCCAACTTTCTAAATGCACAAAACCGAACACCCTTGCCTGTGCCTTGCCCATAGGCCCCGCCTCTGCCCCGCCCCTTCTCTGAGGCCCTGCCCCCCTCCCTCCAGCCCCCCTCCCTCCGTCACTTGCTGTCGCCCACCCTCA
>NW_020672349.1:0-1644 GCF_002925995.2 Terrapene triunguis | reverse complement strand
TCTATGGGGTCCCATTGCCCAGCTGGGTTTCTTACCCCTCCTCTGCACCAGGAGCCTCTGCAGCCAATGTATCCCGCTCCTGGCTTGCTGGCTGATGTCGCTGGCTGGGTCTGAGATGTGCAGACCCAGCTGCAGTACAAAGTTGCCCGGCGTGGGGAAATCAGAGGAGGTCTGGTGGGAGGAGAAGAGGGGAATCCATCAACATTCTCCCTTCAACTCCCCAGCTCCTGTGGGCCAGAGCTCTGCTCCCATCCATCTGTAGGAGGCGCTGAGGGAGAGGAACTAGAGCCCTCTTTCTCTCTGACCCCAAAGGAGCTTGAAGCAAAGGGACCAGGGCAAGGGCCCTCTATGAGCACTCGCTGCCAGGCTGCTCCAGAATAACAAGGGCCCTGAGGCCAGGCACGACCCTGCCAGCCCATGGCCTATGGAACGCAGTCCCTCACGGACCCAAGGGGGGACCAATTAGCCAGGGAATGAGGAACTTGACTCAAGCCCCGACTCTGCAGGATGCTGGGGTCAAAGGTCACTTACGTCAAATCCAGGCAGGGAGGTGGCAATCTGGAGCAGGGCAGCGCTGCTCCGTATGGCTCTAGCTCTCTCCGGGCTCTTTCTGGAGTGGAGCCAGAAATGGAGGTGCTGCGGGAGAAGGAGGCAGGGGAGGGTCAGCGGGCAGGCGTACATGCTCTACAAACGAGCCTCTCCCCCTCCCATGGGGCTGAGACCTTGTGCTCAAGGGGGAATAGCTGACTTCTCATGTGGGGGTTCATGACACTGCCCACGTCTTGCTGGGCACAAGCTCATTGTCTCTCCAGGCTGGGACAATGTTCGGTCTTGGGGCTGGTCTATTTGCTCTGAACTCCTGATCCATGAACAGCACGTCAGGATCAAGGCACATGCCCTGGACCCCAGACCCCGGCTGCAAAGGCCTTGGTAGGATGGATGGAGCGGCCGTGAGGACAATGCCTCCGGGAACTGCAGTGTCCCTAGGACAGAAGAGCTGATTCCCTGAGGCTCCTTCTGTATCTGAGGGTCTCCCTAAAAAGGAGCCAGAGACTTTTCTCAGAGGCCCATGTCCTGCATCTCACAGGGGTTTCAGTCTCTCAGTCCCCAGCCAGGCCTGGTGCTCACTGTTAGTGCGTAATGCTGCCATGCAGAGCTCTGGCTGACACTCCCAGCTCCTTGCCCTGCTCCCCCGCGCCCCCGCCCCGTGAGGTGTAAGGGTCCCAACATGGCATTGCACTGACAGCTCTGGGAACGTGTGGCCGCTTGACCCCAAGCTGGGAGGACACAATGGAAACGTGACTCTTCTAGTCTCTCCTTTGCAGCCCTCCCACGGGGTTCAGGGGAAATTCCGCCCCAGACCCTCCCATTCTACTCACCTCCAAGAGGTGCTGCAGCTTGTCTGTGGTGGGGGTCTCGGTGAGCAGGCACCCGAGCAAGGTGTCCAGGCCCTCTAAATAGGTGTTGTGCAGATCCTGCAAGAAGAGGGAGCACCCGTCAGTCATGGGACATGGGGCTACACCAGTCAGGGGACCAGGGGGGTTCTCGGGGGAGCCCTGGCCAGACCCAAAAGGCACATCCTGGCCTCTGCCATTCTCATCACTCCAGGGACACTTAGCAAGAGTTCATGGCCGGATGCCTGCT
>NW_020672348.1:0-1509 GCF_002925995.2 Terrapene triunguis | reverse complement strand
ACTGTAAATGGGGAGCTAGTGGAAGGGGAAATGGAGCCCCCTGACACTCACTAAAAGGGAAAGTGGTGGATTCTCCATCTCTTGATGTCATTGAATGAAGACTAGATCCCTATCTGGAATGTGTGTGCCCAAAAAGTAACTCTTGTACTATACAGGAAGCCCGTGACCATGCAGGGCGTTAGAATAGATGCTTTAAAGGTCTCTTCTGGCCATAAAGTCTACTAGTTTTGGAAAAACTGAGTGTAGCGTCATTGGGAGCAGCCTCTGATGTTTTACTGTCTAGCCGGCTTGCTTCCTAGAATGAACACGCATTGAGTGGGGTTATCCACGGAGAGTAGCTCAAACCTTCAAAGTGTCAGGCCAGCAGCAGGACATTAGCACTTCAGGGGATGGGTGGGTGTGGCAGTGACATCACAAAGGCCTTTTGCAGGACCTCAGCCTATTGGTCAAAGGTGGTAGGGAGGTGGTGACCTCACAGAGAGATGCTGACATGAGGCAGGCAGGACGGGGCGCAGGGCCAGGGAAACCTCAGAGACCCCTGTGGCTTTGCTTCAGCAAGTCTCCTTCTCGAGGTCTCCTTTTGAGGACTGAGAGAGTATTAGGGTTCACGTACGTGAGCGCGAGAAGGAGCCTTTTTGGAGTTGTCTCCTTTCCTTTTACTGATTTTACTAGAAAACAGACGTCCCTGTTTAGAAGGTAAGAGCCTCCAAGAGGTTTTGGAACCTGCTCAGTCTGATCCATCTGGTGCCAGCTGAATTCTAGGCATGGAAAACACTAGTTCAAGGTGGCAGAATTTTATTCCCCACCTGGGATTTTGTCCCGTAGAATCACTGGGGACATTAGGGTTTGTCCTTTTCGTTTTACCTTTTCCTCCATCCCTCCTTCCTTTCTCTTCATCTCTTACTTCTTTTGTCCTTTCTCCTGTTCCCCTCCCACCACCAGGAGGGGTAAGGCGGGCTGGCTCCAACTGGCTGTAGGATCTGCTGCTGCAGGGGTTGTGGGTTAGTGGTGTTCCTCCTGGGGAGGCAGAGGCAGAGCAGAGAATGAGCTTGGGTAGAGTCAAGTTCTTCTTGTCCTGTTTAAGTGGTGACTGGGCTTTTAAGGGGACCATGCTGATCTTCCACACACACCCCCTGCCGAGTGCTGCAGGGAGGTTAAGGAGGAAACGGTTGGCACAGAGATGAAGCAGACTGAAGTAGGGACAAACACAAGGGTGGAGCAGTCCATGGTGGGTTCCTGTGCGCTGCCCTGTAGGAATATAGAGCATGGGCCTGGGGAAGTCCAAAACTCACATCCAGGTAGATCATCAACCTACTCCTCTGTCCCAAGGGCCAGGAAGGCCTCTGGTTTTTGCTCTCTTCTGTAGCTGGAGCTGCTGTGATTTGGGGGTGGGGTGAGCAGAGGTGGAAAGAGGCCATAGGATTTAAACAAGATTCAAGGGGAGACTCCCCCTCTGCGGGATATTATGTTGCCCCTCTGTGGGGAATCCCTTCCTTGCAGATGCTGGAC
>NW_020672347.1:0-7977 GCF_002925995.2 Terrapene triunguis | reverse complement strand
CTAAACCTACCCCCTTCCCATTAGCATTCACTATGTTAGGCATTCCTCTTTTTTACATGGATTTTTCTGTGGAGAATGGCTCCATTTTCTATGAGTCTTCTCCATGGATTTACCTCAGGTAGACCCAGTTGAATGTGCCAAAGTTGACAGGACAGTGTTCACTCAGTGACTGATGTACAGAGGGCAGTCTCCTGGCCTGGACCTGAGGCTTGTTGGAAGGGAAGCTCCATCATTAAGAGATTCAGTTTTAGCTCCCTATTTTTTCTTGTCCTGTCCTTAAAATGGAGCAGATGGACCACTTTTGTGAGACCACTCTCCCAAGCAGAAGGAAGGGAAGTAAACCGTCCTCTTTTCAGCCTCCTGACCTACACTCATGCACCTGCAAGTAGCAATGTTGACGGGTTGACTGAGCGCTTGAATTGCCATCTTTATACTCTTCAACTGAACCAATTCACCAGCCTTCATTCCTTTAGTGACCACCTTCACCACTTCAGGCAAGACTGGGAGTTGATCACTATGGACAAGTGGGTTTTGGAGATCATCCCTCCACAAGATACACCATCCACTTTAGTTCACTTCCACCAACGAATCCCCCTTCTCTGTCCGTCTTCAGGGACCCCTCTCATAAGAGCTTGCTTTTTCAAGAAATAAACTCTCTCTTACACTTGGGAGCTATAGAACCAGTCCCCATGCAGCACAGAGTGAAGGGGTTTTATTCAGGGTACTTCCTGGTACCAAAAAAGAGTAGAAGTTGGAGTCCTACACCTGAGAGTACTCAACACCTGTGTGAAGGAACAGAAATTCAGAATGGTGATTCTTGCAGTGATAATTCCATCACTAAAGCAAGAGGATTGGTTCTTAGCCATAGACCTTCAAGACATGTATTTCCACTTTCCTATCCACCCATCCCACAAGTGATTCCTCCATTTCATTGCTGGCCAGGACCACTTTCAATACTGAGTGCTCCCCTTCGACCTCTCCTGCCCTGAGGATCTTTTTGAAAGTTATGTTGGTAATAACAGCACAGCTCTGCGGGCACGGTAACTGAGTATTCCCTTACCTGGATGATTGGTTGCTGAAAGGCCACTCCATGGAACTGATTTCTCAGGCAACTTGTGAGGTCATAGATCTCTTCCTCGAATTGGACCTACAACTTGTGGCAAATAGCCAACGCGATTGTGGTGGGTCCCGCACTTTTCCTTGGTGTGATGGGTCAGGGCGCCACCCCTTGCTCCTATTCTTGGGTGTTGACGGTTCCGCTAGTGCCGTGGTGGGAGAGAGAAGGGGAACGGGGAAGGGACACTGGTCCGTCCCCTTCTCTGGGTCCCAGCCGCTTCAGATTCATGGGCTTCTTACCCTCTTTCCCCTTGGGCAGGGTTTCTCTCAGTCGTCTGTGCTGGGGAAGTCCCTCTGCTCTGCTTTGGCAGGGTTTCCCTTCCCCTGGTACGCTGATCAATAACAGTACTCCTCCGTAAACTACAGTCAGCTCTCCTTCCCTCCTCCTGTCTGACAGAAGCAGGGTTTTTTTATTAGGTCTCTGGCAGGGCCTTAATTGGCTCCTGGTGCTCTAATTAACCTGTAGTAACCTCTCCTCAGCCTCCTATCTATCACTCTCCTGCTGCCCTCTGGCCCTGCTGTATCACAAACTGAACATGCAAAAATCCACCTTGACCCCTGTGCAAAACTAAGAATTCCTAGGGGTGTTTTGATTCAGTAACAGGAAGAGCCTACCCTTCCTCTGCACAGGTTTGTGACTCTTTCTAACATAGCAAACACAATTCAGCTCAGCCTCCAAACCAGTCAGAAACTGTATGCAATTACTGGGGTACATGGCAGCCACTACTTTCATTACAGAAAATGCCAGTCTTCAAATGCTCTGCCTTCAAGGGTGGCTCATAGCTGTGTATTCACCAACCAGACACAGTTTAAATATGCTTCTTTCCATACCTACCTCTGTAAAACAAACCCTGAATTGGTGGAAAGACCCTCACAACATGTGCACAGGAGTCCCAGTTGCATGTCCTCCCACAATGATCCACCGTTCCAACACCTTACTGCAGTATGGGACCTCAGTCTAGTCCTTAAACGCCTTACAAGATTGCCCTTCAAACTTATAGCTATCTGTTCCCTGCTCCATTTGTCAATGAAACAGCACTCCTGATAGTAATAATGTGGGCATGATGGGTTGGAGAAATAGGGGCCTTGTTGGCATACCCCCACACACAGTATTTTTAAGGACAAGGTCATGCTATGGCACCATCCCAAATTCTTACCTAAAGTTTCTTCCCAGCTCCATCAATCAGCCCATTCACCTGCCTGTCTTCCACCCCAAACGTCATTTAAATCACCAGGAGGCACTGCTACCCACCTTTGCCATCAGGAGAGCCCTAGCCTTCTATCAAGATAGGACAAAGCTCTTCAGAATGACCCACAGGTTATTTGTTTTGCTAACAGATGGGTCAAAAGGGTCAGCAATCTCTAACCAGAGACTTTCCAAGTGGATATCAGGTTTCATTAACTCATTACCAGTCTTGCAATATTCAACCACCTTTGGAAATACGCACTTATTCTACCAGTTCCATTGCCACTTCTACAGCCTTCCTCAAGAATGAGCTGATTATTGAAACCTGTAAAACTGCAACTTGGGCATCTGTACATATGATCATCAAACACTCTGTTATAATCCACGATTCCGCCTCTGATGCTATCTTCGGCTTAGCTGTACTTTCTTCCATACTGGACTCAATTCTGAAGCTGCCTTTGTCTTAGAAGGTACTGCTCAGTAATCACCTAGAGTGGAGCAGCCGTGTGTACGCTACTCAAAGAAGAAGAAATTGGTTACTCACTGTGTGCAGTTACTGTGGTTATTTGAGATTTGTCCTACATGTGCTCCACTTCCCGCCTTGCTTTCCCTTTACTTCAGCGTTCTCTGCCATGGAGCTTCATGGTAGAGAAGGAACTGAGGGCAGGTTTCCAGCGCAGTGCTATATAACAGTGGCACGGAGCACGAGACTGTCTAACAAGCATGTGTGGGCTGAACGGACACTGCTATGAGAAATCTCCATCCAAAGGCACAGGGGGCTCTAGCACACCTAACGTGGCGCACCCAAAGGGGGACACATCTTGAAGAACCAAAGTTACTGCACAGGGTGAGTAACCATTTCTTCAGAGCACTAATAAGCATGTGGCTAAGAGCTTTTTGTGTGTATGGTAGTGGGGTTTGGGCTAAAACACATGTAAGAACAGATGGTAAGCCTGCAGTGTGGACCTACTCTTTGGAGATTAGTGATTTGTAGGATTGAAGACTGTATCTTGGAAATCACTGATTGAAAATCATTTAGGAGTGATGGAGGATAACCAACTGCACATGAACTGTTAGTGCAATGCTGTAGCTAAGTGAACTAACACAATTATTGGAAGTTTAAACAGAGCAATAACTGAGTTGGAGTAAAAAGATGGTATTGCTTCTATCTCCAGCATTGTTGCAACATTGCTAGAATACTGTGTGCAATCCACTTCAAAAAGGGTATTGAAAAATTGATGAGGGTTCAGAGAATACCCACTGGGACAATTGAAGTCTGGAATACCTGCCTTCCAGTTAGAGATTTAAGAAGCTCAATGTAGGTAGTTTCCGAAGGAAAAGATTAAGTAGTGATTTGATCAGCCTATAATATTGGGAGATGATTTCTGATAGTAGAGGATTCTCTAGTCTAACAGACGAAGACATAACAAGACCTGTCTGAAAATTGAAGCTAAATAAATTCACGCTGGTAAATTTTAACAGTGACGTCAATTAAGCATTGGAACAACTTATAAAGGGACATGGTGGATTTACTGGCACTGAAGTTTATAAATCAAGATTGGATGAGTTCCTAAAAAATATGTTCACTCCAAGCTGAACATGAGCTTCCAATGTGATGCTTTGTCCAAAAGTGCTAATATGATGCTTAAACAGGAATCTTGAATAGGAGCAGAGAGGTTATTTAGCCTCTGTATTGGGTACTGATGCAACCACTACTTGAATACTGTATCCAATTCTGTTGTCCACAATTCAAGAAGGATGTTTGATAAACTGGAGATGGTTCAAAAAGCCACCATGAAAATGATTAAAGGATTAGAAACATGCCTTATAGCAATAGACTTATGGAGTTCAATCTATTTACTGTTAACAAAGAGCAGGTTAAGGGATGACTTCACCACAATCTATAATTACCTACACGCAGAACAAATATTTGATAACGGGCTCTTCAATCTGTATCATAGGGTGAAAATCCTGATGGAATATTTTAAGAGGAACAACATTACAGAAATATAATTGGCATGAAAATGGAAGAAGTAAATTAATAAAAATGAATGAGAGAAGTGAAATGATATGTTGGTATATTTGTGTGAATCACAGTTAATTTGGAAAGATTTTTCATGAAACATCTGCTGCTGTTTAAAGATCTCACATAGGAATAATTTTCTGTTCAGAATGAAAATTCTAAGACATTTTGATCTTTTTACTCGTAGTTTCGCCTTGAAGATTCCAATCAAACTTTGTTGACACTGAAGATGCTTCAGTATATCCACTTTACAAGTGAGGTGAGTTATTTGCTCTTATTTATTATGTGCACAATTTTGTCTGATGTTATATATCTGCACTTGGGAATCAGAGGGCATAAGGTGCCCCCTTAGTCCCCTGCACAGGTTACCTGTATAGAGGGTTGCAGCTCTGGTACGGATTAAGTCCAAATGATTTATCACCTTCTTTCCTATTGAAAGCAGGGCCTGTCATAATTTGAGGAGGAATTGTGTATTTTGCAAGAAATTAAGCCGGCTTTGTTTCCATGCTCCCACCAATTATCATCTTCATACTGTCTTTAAAAGTTTTCTCTACTAGGTCATTGGAAGCTGGAAGTTAAGGGGAAATTTAAATATTTTATCCCATTCCTGTGGATTCTCCTCTTGAGGTGAGCCTGAGTCCCTGCACCTGCGATTGGAGACTCTTAGTAGCAGTGCCTGTTTGGGCCGCACATGTGCTCCCCCTGTCTCATGCCAATCCTGGTGGCTATATACCACTGTGCGGCCAAACCTATCTGTTACCGTGCCTCAGTGGGTCGCAACTGAGAATACCAGAATCAGGAGAAACTGCTGAGAAATGGGGCAGACTCACCCCAAACTGGTGATTATTCTTTTATAAGTTATATCAAACCTGCAAGAAAAGTAAACTTCTGTCTCACCACACTTTCTAACAAGAAGTCAGAAATGAAGTCTCCTTAGGTATCCCAGCCCTGGTTTCACCACCCAGACATGAGACTTGATGATGAGTGGTTATTTAAAACCAATTATCAATCAAAGGGTTGTTCTGTTCATTCAAAGACAAAGTCACTTTAAGTCCACATCTTAAATTTCTACCCAAAGTACCTTCCTCATTCCATCTGAAACAACCCATCCACCTCCCATAGTTCTTCCCTAAACCTCATGAGAACAAATGAGGGGCGATGTTCCACACTCTAGATGTCAGATGGGCATTAGCATTCTATACTAAAAGGTCTAAACCCTTCAGGAAGTAGCCCAAGCTATTCCTTTCTGTTATGGAAAGATCTAAAGGATCAGCCATATCCAAGCAAAGGCTCTCAAAATGGATTTCCGGGTGCATTCATCTTTGCTACCACCATGATCTGACACCTCCCACTCGGGAACTTGAATACACTCCACCAGATCACTCTTCACTTCAATAGCCTTTGTCAACAATGTACCTATCACAGACATCTGTGAATCAGCCACCTGGGCGTCAGCCCACACCTTCACAGAGCACTACACAATTGAGCAAGATTCAACCTCAGAATATGTGTTAGGATTAACTGTTTTATCATTGCTTCCAGATCCAATTTTGAAGCCCCCAGCCTTCCAACGAGGGGCACTGCTCTACAGTCACCTAAAGTGGAGCACCCACAGGGACACTGCTTGAAGAAGAGAGGGCTACTCACTTTGTTCAGTAACTGAGGTTCTTCGAGATGTGTATCCCTATGGGTGCTCCACTATCTGCCCTTCTCCCCTCTACTTCGGAGTCCAGACATGCAGTCTGCCATGGAGACGGAATTGAGGGCGGTTTGGCTGCATAGCGCTATATAGTCCCCAGGGGGCAGTGCGACACAGGGACTGCATGTGCTGCCCAAATGGGCATTGCTTGTAAGAATCTCCAATCTCATGCACGGGGACACAGACTCATCTAAAGTGGAGCACCCACAGGAACACACATCTCAAAGAACCTGTTACAGCACAGGTGAGTAACCCTCTTCTGTTATAAGAACCTGTGGGACTAGAACCTGGGACTGAGGGGCAGGGGAAGGGTCTGGGCTTTCTGCATCAACAACAGAAGCTTATGTTGTGTTGCTGCTGATACTGCCCAGCAGGGCCTGAGTGGCAGCCCCTCACAGCCCATTGATTGGCTGATGCTAGTATTTAAACCAGGAAGCCATTATGAGGAGCTGTCTGAGCAACAACGCAGACTGCCTGCCTGCTTCCTTCTGCTCCAGACCTTGATTGCTGTAGACCCTAGACTCTGGCTTCTGACCCTGGTTTCTCCTCGACCTTGCTATTTGCTTGCTGTCTATAACCTGGCACCTGACCCCGACTTCCTGATATCCTGACCTGTCTGGACCATGACTCTGCTGTCTGCGTCCCCCTGCAACTTGTTGCTTGACCCTGACTTACTGGCATTCTAATCTGTCTCACTCCTGGCCCCATTACTCATCTCCGGACTACAATTTAGCAGCTGACTGGTATACACAGACCACCCATGGCTCAGCCCTGATAGGTGTGAAGCATGGCTCCACCCCTTAATACTCTGGGTAACCCAATTAATCCCCTGATGATCACTTTACTCCAACTTACAAGTGCTTAAAAATGAAATACTTACAGGTCCATCATTGTTGCTGTTGAGGCAAGCAATTTTTCTGACTTCCATCAATCTGCAGGATAAAGACCTGCCTACATCTATCACCCTACTTCTTCAATATGATTCACCATATGACTCATCATTTTCAATATCAGAACAGCTTTCTCCTGTCTTTAAAAGATTTTCATGATTCATCACTAACACTCCCTCACCAGAACTTAGCCATAGCTGGGCAATTGGCTCATCAAAGCCTCCAAACACCAGTTGGTCTTGGGCACGTCAAGCACTATGCTTTATTAACCACAGCAAGAACAAGCATATTCCAGATCAATGAATGGTTTTCTTAGGAGCTTTGCCCACCTCCCAGGGCAAGGCCGAGCCAAAAAGGTCATCTGTCAAGTCATGACCCTCAGGGAAATGCAGACTGCATCAGCCAAACAATGCAACTCTTCTGGCTAAATTCTTCAACTCTCAGGTGGGGTGGCTGAGTGGTCATAGCAAGTGGTCTTCCTTCTAATATGGGGAAGATCCAAAGTGGAACTCTTTGCTCCTCCACAAGCTGCCAAACTTTTGCACTGGTACAGTTGAGTCCTGGCAAACTTCACTGGAGATTCAAGTAATGAAAATGATCTTTTTCATGTAAACATGTAAGCAAACACAACCCATGATGCAGAGAGAGTGCTATGAACCATGAGGAGCTCTTGGACCCTAAACTAAATAATTCCTTTCACCCTATGCTTTTCCTGAATAAGGGACTGATACCTTCTTGCAACTGGTTGGTCCTTGACTCCTTTAAATTTTTTTAGAATGTTTGCATCCTCCTAACTTCTTGGAAGCTGTGGTGTTCAGTAGTCACTCTGGGTTCAAGTGCTTGAAAGAAATCCTATTTATTCATTAAAAATAACAGGAGTACTTGTGGCACCTTAGAGACTAACAAATTTATTAGAGCATAAGCTTTCGTGGGCTACAACCCACTTCTTCGGATGCATATAAAGTGAAATATATTGAGGAGATATATATACACACATACAGAGAGCATGAACAGGTGGGAGTTGTCTTACCAACTCTGAGAGGCCAATTAAGTAAGAGAAAAA
>NW_020672346.1:0-4222 GCF_002925995.2 Terrapene triunguis | reverse complement strand
TGAATTCTAGGCATGGAAAACACTAGTTTAAGGTGGCAGAATTTTATAGCCCACCTGGGATTTTTTCCCGTGGAATCACTGGGGACATTAGCGTTTGTCCTTTTCATTTTACCGTTTCCTCCATCCCTCCTTCCTTTCTCTTAATTTCTTACTTCTTTTGTCCTTTCTCCTGTTCCCCTCCCACCACCAGGAGGTGTGAGTGTGTGTGTCTGTGTGAGTGTGTGTGTTGCGTGTTGCAGGGGGTGCTCTGCATCTCCCATTGTGGGAGGTCCACCCAAGAAAGTGGGGCTGAAATAGTCTCGGACAGTGATCCCTACCGGTGACCTGGGCCTTCCTTTGTGCTCTCTGGTGAGAACTCTCATCCTCCCGCCCCTCAGTCTCTACCTTGATTGGCTGAGCAGGGGGTTATTGACAGGGAGCAGACTCAGGTCCTTTTTGTTCTCTTTTAAGAACAAGTAAATAAGTCATAACCAGTCATCTTTTTTACGAATTTTGCTGCTTCTCTGCATTAATTGTCTCTGCGCGGTTCATGAAGTGTTGTTGGTCTGGAGCTCATTTGAGAGCACTTTATTCAGGTTATTCAATGTATGAAATTCAAGATCCGATGGTTAGATTGAAAGTCAGGGCTCTTGGGTCCTATTCCCAGCTCTGCCACTGACTGGCTGTGTGACCTAAGACAAGTCAATTCTCCTTTCTCAGCCTTAGCTTCTCCCCCTTTCAAGTAGGGATAACAATCCGCTTCTATCTACCTCAGCGTAGGTGGAGGATGGGGATCCATTGGAGAGTGTCACTAGGAGCACTGCATAATATGCGGTGTCCTATCGCGTTTTTTCAGATCAGATTATGACGGAATAGAATAGCTGAAATATTTAATTTTTTTTGTATTTTATTATTTTGAAATTGTTAAGTGCAGCAGGCTCCAGGAAGGTGTGTAAAGTGCCGGGATGTCAGGAGCTGGGATGCGCTGTCACTCCCGCACCAGGGCAGTGTTCTGCACCCCCTGCTGCTGGCTGAATTTCTCTGTCCCTTGGCAATAAGACAGACGCTTGTTTTCACAGCCAGTCGATCGCCCAGTGTTATCACCCTGCCTGATGACTGGGCAGGGTAACTCCTCAGGTCACCACCCTCTCTAGCCTGCCTTGGGCTTGGAGAGTGAGGAGGAGGGCAAGGGACAGCTGGCAACCCTGAACATCCACCATCCATCGCTCCATCACCCAGAGCAAGTGAGTGGCATTAGGGTTCCTCTGTGGCGTCCCCTGTCTGTCTGGGGAGAGGCAGAAAGAGGGGGAGAGAATCTCTCCCAAAGGAGATTGGATTTGCAATCCATGGGAGCAGATCATGCAATGAACTCCTGCCAGTGTGTGTAGATTGCACTCCCTGCACCCCTGTGCAGGGAGAAGGAGCTGCTCTGGCTGCGGCAGGGATGGGGAGGGACCAAAAAGGCTGGTTAGTGAGAGGCTGCCTTGACCCCAGACTCACACCTGCTCCCCGCTCGGTTCCAGGCTGTCCAGGCTCCTGAGGAGGTTCAGGAAGAAGGCTCTGCAGGTGGCCCCAGAGCCTGAGGGAAGCAGCTGCCATCTTCCCCAGGAGCAGAGCAACCTCTCCTTCCCTGCTGGCAGGGAAGGAGCTCCTGGCTGAGTGAGGAGGTGGAAGTGCCCAGCCTTCTGGCAAAGGAAACCCGCACCCGGCGCAGGCACTGAGGTGAGAGAGCCACCGGCCAGGCCGAAATGGAGCTGGCCCAGAATGCGGCTGGGCAGGCAGGACCCAGCCCAGAAGGGGAGCCGGCAGGGTGGCTCTGGTGCTTGTTGTGTGGGAAGCACCAGCCCCAAGAGCCCAGCCCCGGTTCCCAGCAGGAGTCATCGCCCTGCCCGGTCCCTGAGGACCTTCCAGCCTCCCCACGGCAGGAGATAGAGGATCCCTGTCGCAGCACCAGCAGCTCGGCCCACTCCCCAGGGGACAGCAGCAGCGCCTGGGAGTCAGGCAGCAGCGAGGCCGATGGGCACTGCTGCTTTGTTCTAGGTGAGGAGCCAGGGTGGGCTCAGGGAGGGGTGAGGAGGGGGCTGTGAACACCCTGGGCCACGCACTCGACCAGTGCTATGGGGGCGAGTCCCCTGCCCAGGTGTCTGGTCTGAGCCACGTAAACTCCACTGACACTAGATGCTGCCACTTTGTGGTTGATCCTCCAGTTGGGTGGCGGGAGGGGAAGGCATCCCAGGGAGTCCAGGAGAGTGTGGGGGGTCTCTTTCCTATGGGCTCCTGAAGGAGTTGGCGGCTGAAGGCATCACTGAGAGGGGGGAGTGTGGGGCACAATCTGCCCTGGGTCCCGGAGGTGGGAAGGGGTCACATTGCCCCACCATGCCCCTGTCCTTTCCGCGAGTGGCAGCAGGCGTCACCTTGTCCACTTCTCTCCCTGGTGCAGGGACCCCCAGGGACTCAGAGGACGAGGAGGAGGAATGGGTGGACGTGGCCACAGAGGAGGCTGCTCTCAAAAACATCTGAGAGCAGCTCCAGAGCACGAGAAAGAACCTCTTTTGAGTTTTCTCCTTTCTTTTACTGGTTTTACTAGAAAACATATGTCCCTGTTTAGAAGGTAAGAGCCTCCGAGAGGTTTGGAACCTATCCTTTTTGTTTTATCTTTCCTCCATGCCTCCTTCCTTTCTCTTCATCTCTTACTTCTTTTGTCATTTCTCCTGTTCCCCTCCCACCACCAGGAGGGGTGTGTGTGTGTGTGTTGCTGGGGGTACTCTTCATCTCCCATTGTGGGAGGTCCATCCAAAAATGTGGGGTTGAAATAGTGCTTGGACCCCACTGACACTAGATGCTGCGATCCTGTGGCTTAGCATTAGTGTCTGGGATGACTTGGGGCAAGATCTCAACCTCCCCGCAACCCACTTCACTGCTGCCAGAATCCCTCCTGCCCACCCTGCTAGAGCCCCCTCCCTGCCCAACCTGGGTGGAGGTGGGAGGAGAGGGTTCTTGAAGACTCAAGCTGTGGTTTGGAGGTGGATCAGCTGTCAAGGGCACTGAGGCGGAGGTGGCAGGAGCTCACCCTACAAGGAGTGGGGTTGCAACTGGAGGTTACTAGAAAGGAGAACAATCTCCATTCTGGGGGTCAGGAGCTGAATCCATCCCTCAGTGGTGGGCAGGTGCTGTGTGGAAATGCTGCCGGTTCCAGATGCCCTTAATTCCCCCTGATTCCTCGGGGCGTTTGAGTCTCTGGCTAGGTCTACACTACAGCGGGGGTCCGACCTAAGATACGCAACTTCAGCTACGTGAATACCGTAGCTGAAGTTGCGTATTTTAGGTCGACTTACCTGGCTGTGAGGACGGGGGAAAGTCGACCGCTGCCGAGCTGCCGTCGACTCCGCTGCCGCCTCTTGCCGCGGTGGATTTCCGGAGTCGACGGCAGAGCGATCAGGGATCGATTTTATGGCGTCTTCACTAGACGCGATAAGTCGATCCCAGAAAACCGATTGCCTGCCGCCGGACCCTCCGGTAAGTGTAGACAAGCCCTCTGACAGGTTCTCGTTCCCTTGCAGCAGGAGGACGTCACGGCCAAAGTGATGCACCAGCTCCGCATCATCCAGCACTTGCGCCAGGTGCTTGAGGCACTGCAGGGGCTGTGCCTCTGAGGCCACCAGCAACTCCCGCTCCCTGCTGCAGGTACTGCTCTGGCTCACTGTAAATGGGGAGCTAGTGGAAGGGGAAATGGAGCCCCCTGGCACTCACTAAAAGTGAAATTGGTGGATTCTCCATCACTTAATTTCATTGATGTCATTTTATGAAGACTAGATGACTTTCTAGAATGTGTTTGCCCAAAAAGTAACTATTGTTCTACATAGGAAGCCTGTGATATGCACAGGGTTAGATTAGATGCTCTAAAGGTCTCTTCTGGCCATAAAGTCTACTAATTTCGGAAAAACTGAGTGTAGCATTGGGAGCAGCCTCTGATGTTTTACTGTCTAGCCGGCTTGCTTCCTAGAATGAACACTCATTGAGTGGGGTGATCCACAGGGAGTAGCTCAAACCTCCAAAATGTCTGGCCAGCGGCCGGACATTAGCACTTCAGGGGATGGGTGGGTGTGGCAGTAACATCACAAAGGCCTTTTGCAGGACCTCAGCCTATTGGTGAAAGGTGGTGGGGTGGTGGTGACCTCACAGAGAGATGCTGACATCAGCCAGGCAGGACAGGGGCTCAGGGCCAGGGAAACCTGGGAGACCC
>NW_020672345.1:0-3572 GCF_002925995.2 Terrapene triunguis | reverse complement strand
AGTTTTCTCTTTCCTCCTTGTCCTGCAGGATCAAACCCTGATTTCTCTTGCTTAACAGAATTCACTGGCTGATGGGGTGGGCTCTCTGTGCTAACAGCTATTAGCAAGTCCTTCCTCTCCCAGTCAGGCAAGTAATTTGCATTACCACAGACAGGAGCCAGTCCACCAGTTTTCATATCCTTAACTGCTATCATTTCCAAAGCTGGACTCTGTTTTAAAGAGATACCACACAAATCCAAAGAGTCTGAGGGTGAGAGTTTGCTTGCTCTCCCCTGCATCCTCAAGCATTCGGCCATAAAACTGTTCTGCTTTGAAACCCCAGTAACCAAATCTGTCCTCAGACCCTGAAGCACAGACTGCTCACTTGATGGTGTTGGGACAGGACTGTCTCCATGCTAATTCGCTGTCTTCCCAACAAGCTGGCCCCACACAGCCACTTGGTTACAAGGCTGCTCAACTTTCTTAACAGCTCTTACTCCATCTGAGACCTTCTCAAAGCTACCCACACTGGATCTTTCGAAAGGAAAGTCAGTGGATCCATTCACAACAGAAAATTTCTGGCAGTTAGGAACTGAAACTTCCTTGATTAAATCACTCTCACACCCTTCAGTTGCAGGGAACTGCTTGCACAGATTACCATGAGGATTCCTTTCCCCAGGAGCTTTTCTAAGCAGCAAATCACCCCTCACAGAAATTTTGCCCTTACCCTCTTCACCTAGGGCTTGCTCTAAAGGAACACTTCCCTGAGCAACAACAGACTTTTTCTGGGTCTTACTTACATCCAGGATCACCTTTGGCCCATCAGGCAGATTTCTACACAATCCCCTTTCAGGCAAACCCATAGACTTCCTAGATAAAAGGTTAGAAACATTTCCCTTCCCTTTGCCACACACAAGTTCAGGAATCCTTTCCTTCTTGCTACAAGTTTCCACACCATCAGTAGGTAACACAACCAAATCACCTTCATGCTCTCCTTGTGCCCTGGCTAGGGTATTACCCTGATTAGACAGAGCTGTTACACCCTTCACCAACCACACATTAGCAATAGGCAAAATATAAGCACCAGAATTGTCTGGTCTCTGGGATTTTGCTAAGACACTAACTGGATGCAACCTAGTTACAGTGCCATTCTCCCCAGCAGATACAGACTTAGGACCATTCCCTTCCTGGGCTTTAGTTGAATTCAGAACCAACTCTGAGACAACTGCACTATTCTCAACCATCACAGGCTGACAGGCACCTTCTGTCTGCTCCACAGACAAAGAAGAGCTGGAGACACCTTTTTTACCAGACACACAGCTCGGGATTTCATTTCCCTTGTCCCAGCACACAGGGCTGTTCACAGACAACTGCTTGGAGACTGAGGTAGCTTCCGCCATAGGCAAGTCAATACCCCTGACAGATACAGGCACATTTCCTTCACTATCAGTATTCTCCACACAGGAAACAGGTAAGGTATAGGGACATCCATTTTCCACTATCCCTGCCTTCCCAAACTGCTGACTAGCCAAAGCCATTAGCTCACAAGGCTGCCTTGGCTCCTCCAAACTTTTCCTGCCTTCCTCTCCTTTGTCCCAGCACACAGGGCTGATTACAGACAAAGACTGGGAGAGTGGGGCAGCTTCCTTACCAGGCACCTTGCCATTCCCAACAGATAAACTGCTCTTCTTACTACACTGAGCCACTGCCAGCAAATCACAGTTACCCTTTTCAGGTTCACTTTTACAAGCTGTACTAGCCACCAATCCATTACCCATTAAAAATCCACCCTTTCCTTCCTCAGTTAGGGCTTCCACCTGACCATCCACTTTAATCTGCTCCAGAGAAACATTTTCCTGCCCAATAAGATTTTGCTGCTCTTGATTTAACTCCAGATTCACTTCTGAGACACTAGACCAACATTCAGAAACTTCATTTACAGACAAATAGCTCTTCTCAGACAAACCTTTGGAGCAACCCTCCCCAGGCAAATCATTACCCACAATAGACACAGGTTTAAGATCATTCCTGTCCTGTGACTGGCTACCTGGACTGAACAAAGCTTTAACATTTTCCCCAATCAAAAGATCCTTAGGCAATAGCTTCCTTACACCAGCTATAACTTCATGCTTAGTCCCATTCCATTCAAGGTGGATTCTGGCTAAAGGCACACGTACAGTAAACTCATAGAGGACTACAACATTCACGCTCTGATTTGGTAAATAATCTTCCTCTTTGACAAGATCTGCTTTAACAAGAGTGATGTTAGAAGCCATAATTTGCCCTAAACAGCTTTTACCATTGACTTTTACATTCTCTGTAAATTTTTCACTACCACTCCCATACAGAGCATTGGCACAAGTTATGGAGCCACCCTCTACTGAACACACAGTAAAAGTATTTACATAAAAGGTGGCAGTATTGGGGTACATTTGGTTACACCCAGACAACTGCTCAGAGCTATACCACATACCAACATTGCAGGAACTAGAAGCTGAGGCAAAAGTGCAAAGACTTCAGCTCCAAGTCCAAAAAGCAAGGGAAGAAAAGCAGAAATGGTATCCTCTTGAAAGTCCAGTTTATAACAATCGAATTTCTGCCAGTCTTTGTTCATGCTCAAGTTGCAGTTTACTTGCTGCCTTTTGCATTCCAATTGCTTCTGTGGCATCTCCTGCCTTCTGATCACTGGCCATTAACAGATTTCTCAGCTCTTGATTTGTAGCTTTCTTTCTAAAGCTTATCCCCTTTTCTGAACACAAATCTTTCAGGGCTTTTTTGTCAAGGCCCTCATATGCTCTTTGCTCAGCCATTGCAACTGTTCTTTAACCAACCAAACTCTCAATCCCAAAATTCAAATTTGGATAGCGTGGGGTTCTGACCCAAAGCTTAATTGACCTGGTTCTGTGGATCCAAGCACGACTACGCCACTGTGACAATGCGGTTCTGGCGGAACCCAACTGAGAGTGCCAACTCAGGACAAATTGCTCAAACAGGGCAGTTACAGCCCAAGGCTGGGGGTTTTTCCACCTCTAAGGCAAACCAAACCAGCCAGACTAAGAGGACTTCGGTCTCACCCCACTGGCTAACCACAAGTCTCACAAGCAATCTCCTTAGACACTCCAGTTTCCCAGTATCACCACCAGTGCCACTCGTTATGGGGGCAAATGGTTATGAAAACCAAGACCCCAGTAAAAGAAAAAGGTTCTCCTGATCCCAAAGGACCAAGCCCCAGACCCAGGTCAATATAAAAATCAGATCTTACCCACAAATCACGCTGTTGCCAATCCTTTAGAATCTAAAATCTAAAGGTTTATTCATAAAAGGAAAAATGATAGAGATGAGAGTTAGAATTGGTTAAGTGGAATCAATTACATACAGTAATGGCAAAGTTCTTGGTTCAGGCTTGCAGCAGCGATAGAATAAACTGCAGGTTCAAATCAAGTCTCTGGAATACATCCCCCGCTGGGATGGGTCCTCAGTCCTTTGTTCAAAGCTTCAGCTTGTAGCAAAGTTCCTCCAGAGGTATGAAGCAGGATTGAAGACAAGATGGAGATGAGGCATCAGCCTTATATAGTCTTTTCCAGGTGTAAGAA
>NW_020672344.1:0-3841 GCF_002925995.2 Terrapene triunguis | reverse complement strand
TGATCCATCTGGTGCCAGCTGAATTCTAGGCATGGAAAACACTAGTTTAAGGTGGCAGAATTTTATTCCCTCCCTGGGATTTTGTCCCGTAGAATCACTGGGGACATTAGGGTTTGTCCTTTTCGTTTTACCTTTTCCTCCATCCCTCCTTCCTTTCTCTTCATCTTTTACTTCTTTTGTCCTTTCTCTTGTTCCCCTCCCACCACCAGGAGTAGTGTGTGTGTGTGTGTGTTGCTGGGGGTGCTCTTCACCTCCCCTTGTGGGAAGTTCATCCAACACTGTGGGATTGAAATAGTGCTTGGACTCCACTGACACTAGATGCTGCCATCCTGTGGCTTAGCATTAGTGTCTGGGATGACTTGGGGCAAGATCTCAACCTCCCCGCAACCCACTTCACTGCTGCCAGAATCCCTCCTGCCCCCCCGCTAGAGCCGCCTCCCTGCCCAACCTGGGTGGCGGTGGAGAAGAGGGTTCTGAGAACTTGAGCTGTGGTTTGGAGGTGGAACAGCTGTCAAGGGCACTGAAGGGCAGGTAGCAGGAGCTCACCCTACAAAAAGGGGGGTTGGCACTGGAGGTTACTAGAAAGAACAAGAAGACTCCATTCTGGGGTTCAGGAGGTGAATTCATCCCTCAGTGGTGGGCAGGTGCTGGGTGGAAATACTGCTGGTTCCAGGTGCCCTTAATTCCCCCTGATTCCTCGGGACGTTTGAGTCTCTGACAGGTTCTCGTTCCCTTGCAGCAGGAGGACGTCACGGCCAAAGTGATGCACCAGCTCCGCATCATCCGGCACTTGTGCCAGGTGCCTGAGACACTGCAGGGGCTGTGCCTCTGAGGCCACCAGCAACTCCAGCTTCCTGCTGCAGGTACTGCTCTGGCTCACTGTAAATGGGGAGCTAGTGGAAGGGGAAATGGAGCCCCCTGACACTCACTAAAAGGGAAAGTGGTGGATTCTCCATCTCTTGATGTCATTGAATGAAGACTAGATGCCTTTCCGGAATGTGTTTTCCAAAAAAGTAACTGTTGTGTTATACAGGAAGCCCATGATATGCAGGGGGTTAGATTAGATGCTCTAAAGGTCTCTTCTGGCCATAAAGTCTACTAATTTTGTTAAAACTGAGTGTAGCGTTGGGAGCAGCCTCTGATGTTTTACTGTCTAGCTGGCTTGCTTCCTAAAATGAACAGGCATTGAGTGGGGTGATCCACAGGGAGTAGCTCAAACCTTCAAAGTGTCTGGTCAGCGGCAGGACAATAGCACTTCAGGGGATGGGTGGATGTGGCAGTGACATCACAAAGGCCTTTTGCAGGACCTCAGCCCTTTGGTCAAAGGTGGTGAGGAGGTGGTGACCTCACAGAGAGATGCTGACATGAGCCAGGCAGGATAGGGGCGCAGAGCCAGGAAAACCTCGTAGACCCCTGTGGCTTAGCTTCAGCAATTCTCCTCGAGGTCTCTCTTTGAGAGAGTATTAGGGTTCATGTAGGTGAGTGCGAGGAAGAACCTCTTTCGAGTTTTCTCCTTTCCTTTTACTGATTTTACTAGAAAACAGATGTCCCTGTTGAGAAGGTAAGAGCCTCGGAGAGGTTTGGAACCTGTTCAGTCTGATCCACCTGGTGGCAGCTGAATTCTAGGCATGGAAAACAGTAGTTTAAGGTGGCAGAATTTTATTCCCCACCTGGGATTTTGTCCCATACAATCACTGGGGACATTAGGGTTTGTCCTTTTCGTTTTATCTTTTCCTCCATCCCTCCTTCCTTTCTCTTCATCTCTTCCTTCTTTTGTCCTTTCTCCTGTTCCCCTCCCACCACCAGGAGGTGTGAATGTGTGTGTGTGAGTGTGTGTGTTGCGTGTTGCGGGGGGTGCTCTGCATCTCCCATTGTGGGAGGTCCACCCAAGAAAGTGGGGCTGAAATAGTCCTCGGACAGTGATCCCTACTGGTGACCTGGGCCTTCCTTTGGGCTCTCTGGTGAGAACTCTCAGCTTCCCGCCCCTCAGTCTCTACCCTGATTGGTTGAGCAGGGGGTTATTGACAGGGAGGAGACTCGGGTCCTTTTTGTTCTCTTTTAAGAACAAGTAAATAAGTCATAACCAGTCATCTGTTTGACGAATTTTGCTGCTTCTCTACATTAATTGTCTCTGCGCAGTTCATGAACTGTTGTTGGTCTGGAGCTCATTTGAGAGCACTTTATTCAGGCTCTGGCTTCGGCAGGGATGGGGAGGGACCAAAAAGGCTGGTTAGTGAGAGGCTGCCTTGACCCCAGACTCACGCCTGCTCCCCACTCGGTTCCAGGCTGTCCAGGCTCCTGAGGAGGTTCAGGAAGAAGGCTCTGCAGGTGGCCCCAGAGCCTGAGGGAAGCAGCTGCCATCTTCCCCAGGAGCAAAGCGGCTTCTCCGTCCCTGCTGGCAGGGAAGGAGCTCCCGGTCGAGCGAGGAGGTGGAAGTGCCCAGCCTTCTGGCAGAGGAAAGCCGCTCCCGGCGCAGGCGCTGAGGTGAGAGAGCCACCAGCCAGGCCAAAATGGAGCTGGCCCAGGATGCGGCTGGGCAGGCAGGACCCAGCCCAGAAGGGGAGCCGGGCACGGTGGCTCTGGGGCTTGTTGTGTGGGCAGCACCGGCCCCAAGAGCCCAGCCCTGATTCTCAGCAGGAGGCATCGCCCTGCCTAGTCCCTGAGGACCTTCCAGCCTCCCCAGGGCAGGAGGTGGAGGATCCCTGTCGCAGCACCAGCAGCTCGGCCCACTCCCCAGGGGACAGCAGCAGCACCTGGGACTCAGGCAGTAGTGAGGCCGATGGGCGCTGCTGCTTTGTTCCAGGTGAGGAGCCAGGCTGGGCTCAGGGAGGGGTGAGGAGGGGGCTGTGAACACCCTGGGCCACGCACTCGACCAGTACTATGGGGGCGGGTCCCCAGCCCAGGTGTCTGGTCTGAGCCACGTGAACCCCACTGACACTAGATGCTACGATCCTGTGGCTTAGCATTAGTGTCTGGGATGACTTGGGGCAAGATCTCAACCTCCCTGCAACCCACTTCACTGCTGCCAGAATCCCTCCTGCACGCCCTGCAAGAGTCCCCTCCCTGCCCTACCTGGGTGGGGCTGGAGGAGAGGGTTCTGAGAACTTGAGCTATGGTTTGGAGGTGGATCAGCTGTCAAGGGCACTGAGGGGGAGGTGGCAGGAGCTCACCCTACAAGGGGGGGGGTGTTACCAGATGTGCCCATTTCTTTGGGGTATGCTCATTTATTCGGGTTACTCTTCTGGGGAAGGGGGTTCTGTAATTCTATCAATGTACTGCTTGTGTCACTTGTGTTTTCATATGAAGCTCTACTTCTCCCTTCTGCAAGTCCCCTCCCAGTGGAGCTATCCTGCAGGACCTAGGCTCCCTAGGGTTGGGTTACTCCAGCCCCAGAACCGGATGAACACCCACACATACATTAACAGAGCAAGTGTGAGCAGACCGGCTCAATCAGCACTGTCAAGCTGACCCCTTATATGTCTCTAGTCTCACTGGGCTGGATGAAGCAGCACTTTCAAGCTACCTCTCCTTATATGCCCCTGGGCTCCATGGACTGGGTCAAGCAGCACTTTCAAGCTGTTACCCTTATGCGTCCCAGATTCAGCACGTCCCTATCCCCACTCCCCCAACACAATTGTACTGGCAGTAACCTACTTGATGAGCAAACCCCACAGTATTTTGGGCGCTGCAGGGATCTTTAGCTTAGGTAAAAGAAGCGTTGCTGTAGAGTGAATGCGGGAAGCTAAAAACACAAAGGAATAAAGTTCAGCAACAGAGAGAGAAGCAACCAAGTTAACCATAAAAGTTATTTATTGAATAATAGTGATAACTACACAAGGAG
>NW_020672343.1:0-1661 GCF_002925995.2 Terrapene triunguis | reverse complement strand
GTTTTCCATGCCTAGAATTCAGCTGGCACCAGATGGATCAGACTGAGTAGGTTCCAAAACCTCTTGGAGGCTCTTACCTTCTAAACAGGGACGTCTGTTTTCTAATAAAATCAGTAAAAGGAAAGGAGACAACTCCAAAAAGGCTCCTCCTCGCGCTCACGTACGTGAACCCTAATACTCTCTCAGTCCTCAAAGAGAGACCTCGAGAAGGAGACTTGCTGAAGCAAAGCCACAGGGGTCTCCCAGGTTTCGCTGGCCCTGCGCCCCGTCCTGCCTGCCTCATGTCAGCATCTCTCTGAGAGGTGACCACCTCCCTACCACCTTTGACCAATAGGCTGAGGTCCTGCAAAAGGCCTTTGTGATGTCACTGCCACCCACTCATCCCCTGAAGTGCTAATGTCCTGCTGCTGGCCTGACACTTTGAAGGTTTGAGCTACTCTCTGTGGATCACCCCACTCAATGCGTGTTCATTCTAGGAAGCAAGCCGGCTAGACAGTAAAACATCAGAGGCTGCTCCCAATGCTACACTCAGTTTTTCCAAAACTAGTAGACTTTATGGCCAGAAGAGACCTTTAAAGCATCTATTCTAATGCCCTGCATGGTCACCGGCTTCCTGTATAGTACAAGAGTTACTTTTTGGGAACACACATTCCAGATAGGCATCTAGTCTTCATTCAATGACATCAAGAGATGGAGAATCCACCACTTTCCCTTTTAGTGCGTGTCAGGGGGCTCCATTTCCCCTTCCACTAGCTCCCCATTTACAGTGAGCCAGAGCAGTACCTGCAGCAGGGAGCGGGAGTTGCTGGTGGCCTCAGAGGCACAGCCCCCGTAGTGCCTCAGGCACCTGGCGCAAGTGCCGGATGATGCGGAGCTGGTGCATCACTTTGGCCGTGACGTCCTCCTGCTGCAAGGGAATGAGAACCTGTCAGAGACTCAAACGCTCCAAGGAATCAGGGGGAATTAAGGGCACCTGGAACCAGCAATATTTCCACCCAGCACCTGCCCACCACTGAGGGATGGATTCACCTCCTGACCCCCAGAATGGAGTCTTGTTGTCCTTTCTAGTAACCTCCAGTACCAACCCCCTGATACCAGACACCTCTGTGTTCTTGGGGAAGCAGGGTGCAGTCTCCAGCCTGATTCATGAAAGACACCCCCCCCCCACCTCTGCTTAAACTAAAACCCATCAGAGGAAAAAACTTGCAGAGAGCAGTGAAGGGCATTGGGTGACACACCTAGACCCCTCCTGACAAGGGTGACAAGATTAAGACATCTCCATTAGCATACAGAATGGAGAGCAGAGACAACTCCCCTAGCCTCATCTGCATGAAAGATGAGACAGGAAGACATCTCAATTTACATACAGAATGGAGAACAGAGAACCACACTGAACTCTGGGAGCAGAAAAAGCAGGGAAGCATTGCATCATGGGAATCTCTGCTCCAGATGCTAATGAACCTATGCCTGCACACACCCGGCTCAGCAATTATCAGACCAATTCTAGTAATGAATCCTTAATTGATATCCAAATACTGAAGTAGCCTAGTTGCATTGTGAGCTCCCTGGATGAAAACACGACCCATAGCCAAGAGTGATCAGTTCCTATTGTCTAGTCTAAAGAAAACCCTTGAGTCATCAGTTTACCTATAAACAAATCT
>NW_020672342.1:0-1406 GCF_002925995.2 Terrapene triunguis | reverse complement strand
TGACAACGGCTAGTGAACCCAGGAGCTGATAGACGCGTACTATCCATCTGTCAACAACTTCTTGAATCAGCTATTTCCACAGGTTTTCGGAAGAAGATGAGATTTTACAAAAGGTAATTCCCAGATTCTTTTCCTGCTCCTTAGATCACACATGACAGGTTTTGCCTCCTTCATAGATTCATAGATTCTAGGACAGGAAGGGACCTCGAGAGGTCATTGAGTCCAGTCCCCTGCCCTCATGGCAGGACCAAATACTGTCTAGACCATGCTGGACCCTCTCCAATTTCTCCACATCTTCCTTGAAATGTGGTGCCCAGAACTGGACACAATACTCCAGTTGAGGCCTAACCAGCGCAGAGTAGAGCGCAAGAATGACTTCTCATGTCTTGCTCACTACACACCTGTTAATGCATCCCAGAATCATGTTTGCTTTTTTTGCAACAGCATCACACTGTTGACTCATATTTAGCTTGTGGTCCACTATAACGCCTAGATCCCTTTCTGCCGTACTCCTTCCTAGACAGTCTCTTCCCATTCTGTATGTGTGAAACTGATTGTTCCTTCCTAAGTGGAGCACTTTGCATTTGTCTTTGTTAAACTTCATCCTGTTTACCTCAGACCATTTCTCCAATTTGTCCAGATCATTTTGAATTATGACCCTATTTTCCAAAGCAGTTGCAATCCCTTCCAGTTTGGTATCATCTGCAAATTTAATAAGCGTACTTTCTATGCCAATATCTAAGTCGTTGATGAAGATATTGAACAGAGCCGGTCCCAAAACAGACCCCTGCGGAACCCCACTTGTTATACCTTTCCAGCAGGATTGGGAACCATTAATAACTACTCTCTGAGTACGGTTATCCAGCCACTTATGCACCCACCTTATAGTAGCCCCATCTAAGTTGTATTTGCCTAGTTTATCGATAAGAATATCATGCGAGACCCTATCAAATGCCTTACTGAAGTCTAGGTATACCACATCCACCGCTTCTCCCTTATCCACAAGACTCGTTATCCTAGCAAAGAAAGCTATCAGATTGGTTTGACATGATTTGTTCTTTACAAATCCATGCTGGCTATTCCCTATCACCTTACCACCTTCCAAGTGTTTGCAGATGATTTCCTTGATTACTTGCTCCATTATCTTCCCTGGCACAGAAGTTAAACTAACTGGTCTGTAGTTTCCTGGCTTGTTTTTATTTCCCTTTTTATAGATGGGCACTATATTTGCCCTTTTCCAGTCCTCTGGAATCTCTCCTGTCTCCCATGATTTTCCAAAGATAATAGCTAGAGGCTCAGATACCTCCTCTATTAGCTCCTTGAGTATTCTAGGATGCATTTCATCAGGCCCTGGTGACTTGCAAGCATCTAACTTTTCTAAGTGATTTTTAACTTGTTCTTTTTTT
>NW_020672341.1:0-5660 GCF_002925995.2 Terrapene triunguis | reverse complement strand
CACATATGACCTTCTCTAATCACCTCAACCTAACCAGGAAAGTCCATCTTTAAGGGTATTTCCATCTCCATAAGCATGCAATCCTTGGCTGATGAGATATGCCCCATTGATCCTCTGCTGAGGCTGCCAACAGGAATGCCAAAAGCAATGGCAATTTTTCACTTGTCCAACTAGGTTCTCCACCAAAAGCAACTTATTTCACACAAGTCACTGAACACTCAGGAGAGGCTGTAACAACATTCAATCACTACACACCTGGACTGGATTCAAACTGGTAACCTAAAGGTGAAAGTATCCATATCTTATTATTCTTTAGGGGTCCTGTATTAATTAAGCAAATATTTAAACAATAAATTTACAAATACCTAGAAGATAATAAGGTGATACGTAACAGTCAGCATGGATTTGTCAAGAACAAATCGTGTCAAGCTTTCTTTGACAGGGTAACAAGCCTTGGGGATAGGAGGGGAAGCAGTAGATGTGGTATATCTTGACTTTAGTAAGGCTTTTGATACTGTCTCACATGACCTTCTTGTAAACAAACTAGGGAAATACAAGCTAGATGGAGCTACTATAAGGTGGGTGCATAACTTGTTCAAAGTCAAGCTGGAAGGGCATATCAAGTGGGGTCCCGCAGGGATCAGTTCTGAGTCTGGTTCTGTTCAATATCGTGATCAGTGATTCAGATAATGGCATAGAGCAGGGTGGGCAAACTTTTTGGCCTGAGGGCTGCATCGGGTTTCGTAAATTGTATGGAGGGCCGGTTAGGGGAGGGGGACGTGGTCCGGCCCCCACCCGCCCCCCCCCCCGGGACCCCTGCTCCATCCAACCACCCCTTCTCTCTGTCCACTGACTGCCCCCTGCTGCCTCATCCAACTCCCCCTCCTTCCTGACTGCCCCTCCGGGACCCCTGCCCCCATTCAACCCCATTTCCTGAGGTCCCTTACAATCCTGATATTCTATGATTCTATGGAAGGGTTGCAAGTGCTTTGGAGGATAGGATTAAAATTCAAAATGATCTGAACAAATTGGAGAAATAGTCTGAAGTAAAAAGGATGAAATTCAATAAGGACAAATGCAAAGTACTTCACTTAGGAAGGAACAATCAATTGCACACATACAAAATGGGAAATGACTGCCTAAGAAGGAATACTGCAGAAAGGGATCTGGGGGTCATAGTGGCTCACAAGCTAAATATGAGTCAACAGTGTAACGCTGTTGCAAAAAACAAAACAAACAAACAAAAAAAACCCAATATCATTCTTGGATGTATTAGCAGGAGTGTTATCAGCAAGACACGAGAAGGAATTCTTCTGCTGTACTCCAAGCTGATTAGGCCTCAACTGGAGAATTGTGTCCAGTTCTGGGTGCCAAATTTCAGGAAAGATATGGACAAACTGGAGAAAGTTCAGAGAAGAGCAACAAAAATGATTAAAGGTCTAGAAAACATGATCTATGAGGGAAGATTGAAAAAATTGGGTTTGTTTAGTCTGAGAAAGTGAAGACTGAGAGGGGATGTAACAGTTTTCAAGTACACCTCTACCCCGATATAACGCGACTTGATATAACACGAATTCGGATATAACGCGGTAAAGCAGTGCTCCAAGGGGGGCGGGGCTGCGCACTCCGGCGGATCAAAGCAAGTTCAATATAACGCGGTTTCACCTATAATGCAGTAAGATTTTTTGGCCCCCCGAGGACAGCGTTATATCGGGGTAGAGGAGTACATAAAAGGTTGTTACAAGGAGGAGGGAGAAAATTTGTTCTCCTTACCTCTGAGGACAGGACAAGAAGCAATGGGCTTAAACTACAGCAAGCGCCGTTTAGATTGGACATTACGAAAAACTTCCTGTCAGGGTGGTTAAGCACTGGAATAAATTGCCTAGGGAGGTTGTGGAAATTCCATCATTGGAGATTTTTAAGAGCAGGTTAGACAAATACCTGTCAGGGATGGTCTAGATGATAATTAGTCCTGCCAGGAGTGCAGGGGACTGGACTAGATGACCTCTCGACGTCCCTTCCTGTCCTATGATTCCCATTGAAAGCCTATAGACTCACCTTAAATCTCTGCTTTCTTTGAACTTGAAACCTTTTGGCTTTGGCACAACAAACAGGGGCAGATCAGTCATCAACATCACCCTACCTCTTTCCTTTAGAACAAACACGTGGAGGGCGCTAGTCTATTTATCGCACCTAAAGCTGGGTACACAGTCTGTCATGAGGATTTCTTAAAGTGTCAACATCCTGCCTTTTCCAAAAACACCAACATTCAGTGCCAGACCTCCAGCACCCAGCTAGGATTTTCATACCATTCCAGCTCTCAGTTTGAAAGGCTGAGCGATTCAAGAGCCAGGAAGGGAGGCAGCTGACAGGAGAATTCTCTGTGCCAGCTGAGACAAGTCTGTTTGTTGGTAGCTTGGTAAAGGCTGTATGGCTCTGACCATTGGCGAGCCGGATCAGCCCTGCTGTTTGAAGTCTCTGAGTGGTTAATTGCTCCCTGCATTAGGCTTACCATTAACCAGACCTTAACCGTTAACACCGGTGGCCGGCCGGCTAGAGCAGCCCAGGCCATGTCGGGCCGGCTGGCCAGAGGGACCCCAGTCCCAGCCAGGCTGGCGAGACCCCGACCGTGGCAGACAGGCAGGACCCCAACCCCGGCGGGCAGGCCAGAGCAGGCTCCCGGCCGTGGCAGGTGGGCTAGCGGGACTCTGGCCGCGGCAGGCCGGGCTGATTAGAGCAGCTCCAGCTGCGGTGAGCAGGCAGGATTCCAGCCCCAGCAGGGGCCATCTGTGGGCTGGAGTGACCCCAGCCCCGGCCGCCTGGCGCCAGCCCGCCGGAGTGACCTCGGTTAACGTTTAAATGTTTAAACGATATTTTAATTGTTTAACCAGTTAACTTTTTAAACCGATATTTACATCCCTACTATACACTGTGGCTAGCTGAATGGCAGTGGCTTTTAATCATCCCCAAGTGGCATCCTTTTTGACAATAGTAGCCACATGCTAGGAGCATCCCAGGTAACATGGTATATTGAATTTAGATGTCTGGATGACACAAGAACAGCCTTAAAGAATATGCAAGAGACATCCAGTGGCCCCCAATGCCTAATAACTAAGGATACAATTTCATCACAGAGGTCACGTAACTTTAACGGACCTCTGAGACTTTTTAGGCTTCAGCCCCCGCTGCCTGCAGCAGCAGGACTGGAGGAGCTGTCAGCTGCTGCTCCCTGTCCCAGCGGCGAGGCATGGACTGTCAGTTCACTCCTCCCCCATGGACAGGTCGCGGACTTCCATGAAATTTGGTTTATTGCCCACAATCTGTCTATGACTTTTACTAAAAATAACCATGACAAAATCTTAATCTTACTAATAACCAAGCACAGGAATTCTAAAAACACCTTTCTACATAAGCACCAGTTTTTGCCATCTACTTAGAGACCAAGAAGATGAATTTTAAGCAGTAGAATTTTGGAAGCTTTGCTGGAGCGGCTTGATAAAATACTCCCATAACAATAATACCAATACAAAACAATATCCGTGGTATCTAAATGCAGGAACACACATTCTAAATTCAGAGAATAATCTCATAAAACACTTTCACAGGCTTTGGGGAAGGGACAACATATAAATATTTTAAGCATTTTTGCTACATTTGTGATACAGTCCAATTTTTAAAAAATAATACACAGCCAGATACAGCGGCGAACAGCAGAGGCTAACAGAGGGAGTTTGCCTGGGAGCTGTCCGAGAGGAGGTATGCTAAGTGCTGCATTAGCGGGGCTGTGTTGGTGAGTATCTGAGTGTCTGTTGCTGGGACAGTTTGTCAGTTTGACCGTGTGCTTGATTGCTTGCTTGTTTGTTTGAAAAGTGTGAATTGGGAGTGCTTTGTTCCAGGTGGGCCTTGAGTGGGCCTGACTGGTATATAAGGGCAGTCAGCAGTGAACCAGCTGAGCGGCGAACAGCAGAGGCTAACAGAGGGAGTTTGCCTGGGGAGAGCGCACTGAGGCTTTCATCTGTGGGTTTCTCTGACTAGGTACTGCAACAGCTGAGGAAGCTCTTAAGAGGAAGGTGATATGGAAAGTGAGCGATCAGCTGTTGTAACCTGCACAGGTTGTGCCATGTTTGTCTTTCTTCCACAGGACAGAAGCGACTTTGTCTGTACAAAGTGCAAGCTGGTCTCCATATTGGAAGAGAAGGTTCGAGGTCTGGAGAAATGAGTATCGACTCTGCGTTGCATAAGGGAAAATGAAGATTTCCTGGACAGACGTCAGGAGATGCTTCTACGGTCACAATGTTCTGAAGATTCAGAGCAGGCGCAGCAGGGACAGAAGGATGGTGAAGAAGTTTGGCAGCATGTGACCTCCAGAAGGAGAAAGAGGAGCGTCCATGTACCAGCAATGGAGATACAGGTGAGCAATCGTTTCCATGTTCTCTCCACAGGTACTAATGCGGAGAGTGGACTAGATGACACAGCTGAAGGAAGGGAGCAGAAGGAGACTCCACCGATTGGAAGGCAAACGATGCACTGTCCTAGGGATGAGGGTTCCACAACCACCACTCCCAAGAGGAGAAGGAGGGTGGTGGTGGTCGGGGACTCCCTCCTCAGGGGGACTGAGTCATCTATCTGCTGCCCCGACCGGGAAAACCGAGAGGTCTGCTGCTTGCCAGGAGTTAGGATACACGATGTGACGGAAAGACTGCCGAGACTCATCAAGCCCTCGGATCGCTACCCCTTCCTGCTTCTCCACGTGGGAACCAATGATACTGCCAAGAATGACCTTGAGCGGATCACTGCAGACTATGTGGCTCTGGGAAGAAGGATAAAAGAGTTTGAGGCGCAAGTGGTGTTCTCGTCCATCCTCCCTGTGCAAGGAAAAGGCCTGGGTAGAGACCGTCGAATCGTGGAAGTCAACGAATGGCTACGCAGGTGGTGTCGGAGAGAAGGCTTTGGATTCTTCGACCATGGGATGGTGTTCCAAGAAGGAGGAGTGCTAGGCAGAGACGGGCTCCACCTAACGAAGAAAGGGAAGAGCATCTTCGCAAGCAGGCCGGCTTACCTAGTGAGGAGGGCTTTAAACTAGGTTCACCAGGGGAAGGAGACCAAAGCCCTGAGGTAAGTGGGGAAATGGGATCCTGGGAGGAAGCAAGAGCAGGAGAGCGCAAGAGGGGAGGACTCCTGTCTCATACTGAGAAAGAGGGATGATCGATGAGTTATCTTAAGTGCCTATACACAAATGCAAGAAGATTGGGAAACAAGCAGAGAGAACTGGAAGTCCTGGCACAGTCAGGGAACTATGATGCGATTGGAATAACAGAGACTTGGTGGGATAACTCACATGACTGGAGTACTGTCATGGATGGATATAAACTGTTCAGGAAGGACAGGCAGGGCAAAGAAGGTGGGGGAGTTGCATTGTATGTAAGAGAGGAGTATGACTGCTTGGAGCTCCGGTATGAAACTGCAGAAAAACCTGAGAGTCTCTGGATAAAGTTGAGAAGTGTGAGCAACAAGGGTAATGTCGTGGTGGGAGTCTGCTATAGACCACCAGACCAGGGGGATGAGGTGGACGAGGCGTTCTTCCAGCAACTAACAGAAGTTGCTAGATCGCAGGCCCTGGTTCTCATGGGAGACTTTAATCACCCTGATATCTGCTGGGA
>NW_020672340.1:0-4993 GCF_002925995.2 Terrapene triunguis | reverse complement strand
TTTTTGGTTACACTTTTCCCCTCACCTTTTCATTTATGCACTCCCTATCCGTGGCCCCACAAAGTCGCGGGACCTCCTGGTCAACTTCCTCTTGGCCCTGGCTAAACAGGCCATCTATATTTTTTTTTTTTTTTTTTTTTTTTTTTTTTTTTTTTTTTTTTTTTTTCCGGGGTTCTCTGTTCGGTGACCCCGTCAGGTTCCCTCCTTTTTGACCCTTTAATTGCACTCCTGCCCCTGTTTTTGCATTGGTTTTCCCCGTAATCATTTGGGTTTTAGGTCCTGTGGGTCCTCCCCTTAGGCTGGGGGAGGATCCTTTAGCAGTGGGCGGGCTTCGCCCGCCCACTTCCCGGAACCCAATAGGTACAGAGCGTGCTCAGTGTCCTCTGTGGCTGCCCTGCTGGCTGGAGCTCTCCCTTCTCCTTCTCCACTCCACCTGGCTTGCTGGTTGGAACTCCTTCTCCCTTCCTTCCCTGGGCTGCTGCTGCTGGCTAGAGCTCCTTCCCTGGACAACTGCTGCTGCTGCCACTGCTGCTGAGCGAGGGGCCTTGCCGGCCAGCCCCCCCTCCCCACCATCTCTGGAGGGAGAAGCCAGGACCCCACCTTCACCATCACCACTACCACCTGTGGGGGGTCCTTTCTGCCTGGCTGCCAGGGTTGCTGGAGCTGCTGCTGCTGCCGCTGCTGCATGTGTCCTGGGGAGCTGCTGGAGCCTGGAGGTGAAGCACGAGGACTACATAGACCATTGGCTGTTGGGGGAGCGCACGGGACTCTGGAGACTACTGTAGAGGGGGCCATTCAGGACTGAGTAATTTTCGAACTGTGCTCTAGTGGTGGGGGTCTAGACTGTGTTTGTGGGGACACAGAGGGTGTGGCGTGGAGCCTGCCCCCTGGTCCATCTGTGTCCCCCCCCGAACCCCCACCACCACCGTTGCCCCCTCCACCACCCCCACAGCCCATTTACCATCTGCCTCCGCTCCTGCCTCTGGGACTCTGCTGCTCTCCTGGCCTGCCATGCCCTGTTGACATCGTTTGGGCCTGCAGCGGCAGGCAGCCGCACATTGACTTTCCACAAGCGCTCGTGGGCGCACCTACCCCCGTGGACTGACCCCTTCCCCTTCGCAACAGGCCTCCCAGCTTTGCCCCTTGCTGCCTACCCTATTTGTCCTCTGTAGCCTTTACCCCTCCCCGGCTTCAGTTTGTTTGCCTGCCCCGCCCTTTTCCCTCTGCAGTTTAGTTCGGTTGACCCACCCCAGCCCTGCGGTTAGCCCCTTGGTTCTTCTGCCCCATTCCTAGCCTAGTTGCTCCCCCCCTTGCCCTGATTGACCCCCCCTTGTGTGCCCATGTCCCCTCCCATGCGCTTGTGCCCCCCATCACATTTTGGTTAATCACTGCACCCCCTGATGTTAGTGTAACCTTCCCTCCCTTAGTGCAACTAGAGGAGCCGGTGTCGGTGACTGTCCCCCCCCCCCGAGCCCTTGATACCCCCCCATCTCCCCCCATTTTGGTGCCCTCCTCCCCTGCCTGCAGCCTAAAGCGGGGAGGAGTGGTTGACCTGCTTTCCCTTTAGCTGCCCCCCTTTTTTCTCCCATGTGTTTTCCCTTCCCTCCCTGCTCATTATGGAGGGGAACACGGCGGGCGAGCCCCCCCAAGTAGGCCCTATCACCCCTCCCCCGCCTGGCCCCTTAGCCGCTGCCAAACCACCTGCCACCGGCACCGCTGCGGTGTCGGCAGCGGCGGCCGACGGGGTGACCTCCGCTGCTGCCACGTCCCTCGCTCCCTCTGATTCTGGGGGAGCTGCCCCAGCCGGCAGGAAAGGCCAGGGCAAAAAGAAGGGGAAGAGCCCCGCTAGGAAGACTGGGCCCTCCATGGCAGGGGCTACCCCCACTGCCGCGGCCCCGCCATTGGCCGCGGCGTCCCTTCCCGCTGCTCCCTCCACCAGCTCTGCGGGTGCCCCTCCCCCGGCCCCCAGGGCGTATGCCCAGGTGGCGGCGGCCCCCCCGCCTGCCGGTATGCCATCTCGCCCATCCACCGCCTCCGCTTCCATCTATAGCAGCCTGGGCCCCTTCCCGACCTTGACTAGGAGGCATGGCATCCGTTGCCTCCAGGTGCCCGCCTCGTCCCACGTTGAGACCTACGTGCGGGCATTGGCGAGGGTGGTGGGGCCCATGGCCATCGTGGCAGCCTCCAAAATGTATGGCTAGGTTGTTTTCTTCCTTGCCTCGGTGGCCGCCGCCCAGGAGGTGGTGGAGAAGGGCCTGGCGGTGGGGGGCGTGTTCGTCCCCCTGGAGCCGCTGGAGGACCTGGGTGTCCGTATGGTCCTCACCTCCGTTCCTCCTTTCCTCCCCAATGTCGCCTTGCTGCCCGCCCTTTCTAACCTGGGGAAACCAATTTCCATCGTCCACCCTCTCTCGCTGGGCTGCAAAGACCCCGCCCTCCATCATGTCCTCTCGTTCCGCCGGCACGTGCAGCTCCAACTGCCGCCGGCGGCGCGTGGCGGAGAGGCGCTCGAGGGGTCTTTCCTGGTCCACTATCAGGGAGCCACCACCGGGTCCACTACTCCATGGGGGAGGCCCGGTGCTACCTCTGCCAGGCGATAGGGCACGTCCGGAGGGACTGCCCCTTGGCCCGGCACGGAGGAGCGTCCGGGACCCCCGAGCCCCGGCAGGGCGCCAGCCCCACCATTGCTGGCGCCCCTGGTTGCCCGGTACCCGGAGCCGCCCCTCCTCCTTCTTGGACCACCACTGCTCCCGCTCGGGCCTTAGGGGTACCTCCCCCACCATGCCCAGATGAGCGGGAGATCCCCGCCTCTGCTACGTGCACTGTGGCAGGGCCTGTAGAGGAGGGTGCGGTGGGGGTTTTGCCGGGCGCGGGAGAGGGCCCTCCCCAGGGAGAATCCGCCCCCCCTCCTGCTGCCCCATTGTTACCTCCTCAGGTCCTCGAGCCGTCATCTTTGCCCCCCGACCCAACCCCTGTCACCCAGTCCGCGGATAATGCCATGGAGGGCTGGACCCTAGTACAGGGAAAGCGGGGCAAGCGGAAGGCTCGAGCTCCGCTCCTGCCATCTGGTGCGGAGGCCCCCCGGAAAACCAGGAAGGGGGGCACCGTTACCGAGCCTTCCGCCTTGCCCGGGGGTACATTATATCAACCGTTGCCGGCTGGGGAAGGTGTGGCAGCACCGGAGGATCCCACCATCCGTCCTCTGCAGTCCCTCCTTGCGGAGGCCCCCGTTGAAGCCCCTCCTACCCCTTGCCACCTGTACCCCCTGCGGTGCCCGAGGAAAGTGTCGCCTCGGGTGCTAGCGGGGAAGACCCTGGGGTGGTGGGAGGTGAGCTGCCCTCTATCTATGAGGAGATCGAGGCCCTGGGTCTGACCCCGGTCACCCAGGGGGAGGACGACCCTCTGCCAGCGGGCCTCGATCTGGCCGACCTCACCCCGGCCTCCCCTTCTCCATCTTCTGTTCCCCTAATTGCTGCTCCTGCTCCTGCCTCAGCGGAACCCCTGGGCTCTTTGACCTGCCTGGCTGCGAATGACACCCCACTGACAGCCGCTGAGCCTGTTCAGGCGATGGCCGGTGCCTCGCGGCCGGGACACGAGTTACCAGGGGTATCCCTCGTTGGCGTGGGGCAACCGAGTTCCTTCCCGGGTGGGGGCCCCGTTGCAGATTGTTCACCTCCTGCTGCCGTGGCTGTTCCATCTGCCGTAGAGCCTGAGCCCGGCATCCCTGGGGACCCCCTCCCTAACCCTCAGACCCCTGGGCCCGACCGAGAGGAGCCACCTTCCAGCTGTCCAGCTCCTGGGGCCCAGGATCCCACCTCTGTCCCTCTCCCCGACCCTACTCCTGCCCCCGGCCCTGCCCTTACTCCTGACCCGATTCCTATCCCCTCCACCTCCCATGATGCTATTGCCGCCCCTGGGGATGTCTCCTTCTCTTTCCTGGATGATGACCCCCAGGGAGCGGCATTTGTGTTCCCCAGTCCCGACCCTCTAGGGGCTGCTATCCTCCTTCCGCCGCCGCCCCTCATTGAGCTGGGGTTTGAGGTGGGCCATGTGGCGCCGGTCCATCGGGCGCCACGTCGAGGGTCTGCCCCTTGCCTGCCCGTCTCGGTGGGCCACGAGGCCGTGCCAGGGGCCCCAGTGGGGGATGACCAGAAGCCAGTGACCCCACCCCCCCATACGCTGCGAGAGGAGCTGCGGGAGTTTTTAGAAGACGTCCGTGGCTCCCGCAATAAGGTGCCACTCGCTCTCCAGCGATGGGGGGATTTCCACCAGATCCTCCGGGCCGTGAGGGCCCTCATGGGGGAGGGTAAAAGGACCGGGAAGCAGGGCACCGCGGCTTACCAGCGGGTCCGCAGCTTCCGTGACTCCTTGCTCACCTTCGGGGTGGGTCACGGTTTGCTGTGCGGCCCAATGGGGGCCGTGAGCGTCCCTGCCGGCAGGGATCCCCCCCAGCCCTCCTCATGCCACCAATTACCTTTGCAACATTGAACACCCGGGGCTGTAGGGTGGGTCTCGGCAGGTGCCAGATGCTCTCCTTCCTTCGGGAAGGGGGGTACTCTGTGGTTTTCCTGCAGGAGACCCACATGGACCCAGCCGCCGAGGACAGCTGGCGGCTGGAGTGGGGAGACAGGGTCTATTTTAGCCATCTCACAGTTCGTACAGCTGGAGTGGCTACCCTGTTCTCCCCCGACCTACGGCCCGAGGTGCTGGGGGTTGCTGAGGTTGTGCCGGGCCGCCTGCTGCACCTCCAGGTCCGCATGGAGGGGCTTGTGATCAACCTTGTCAACGTCTATGCCCCGACATGGGGCCCGGAGCGGTTGCCTTTTTATCAGCAGGCGTCTGCCTTCCTCGGCTCCTTGGATCCCCGTGAGTGCCTGGTCCTGGGCGAGGACTTCAATGCTACCCTCGAGGAGCGGGACCGCTCGGGGACCGAGCAGTGCCCGGCCGCAGCGGACGTCCTCCGGGAGATTGTGGAACATCACTCCCTGGTGGACGT
>NW_020672339.1:0-1870 GCF_002925995.2 Terrapene triunguis | reverse complement strand
AGCCCCCTCCTCAGCCAATCAAGGTTGAGACTTTGAGGGGTGGGAGGTGAAGTGTTCTCATCAAATAGCCTAAAGAATGGCCCAGGTCACCACCGAGGGGATCACTCTCGGAGCACTATTCCAGTCTCATCTCTCTGTGAGGGCCTCCCACAATGCCCCCGGCCCCCGCTCCACACACAGAGCTCCTGGTGGTGGGAGGAGAGCAGAGGAAAAGGACAAAGGAAGCAAGAAGAGAAAGGTAGGAGGGACAGAGGAAAAGTGAAAACAAAAAGGAGAAACCCCAAAGTCCCCAGTGATTCTAAGAGACAAAGTCCTACGTTGGGAATACAGTGCTGCCACCTCAATCTAGTGTTTTCTATTCCTAGAATTCAGCCGGCACCTGATGGCTCAGACTGAACAGGTTCCAAACCTCTCGGAGGCTCTTACCGTCTATATAGGGACGTCTGTTTTCTAACAAAATCAGTAAAAGAAAAGGAGAAAACTCCAAAGAGGGTCCTCCTTGCGCTCACGTACGTGAAAGTGAATTCTCTCTCAGTCCTCAAGGAGAGACCTCAAGAAGGAGACGTGCTGAAGCAAAGCCACAGGGATCTCCAAGATTGCCCCTGTCCTGTACCCCTGTCCTGCCTGGCTGATGTCAAAATCTCTCTGTGAGATCATTGCCTCCCCACCACCTTTGTCCAATAGGCTGAGGTCCTGCCAAAGACCCTTGTGATGTCACTGCCACACCCACCCCTCCCCTGCAGTGCTGATGTCCTGTCCCTGTCCAGCAATATTGGATGTTTGAGCTGCTTCCCCTGGATCACCCCACTCAATGACTCTTCATTGTGGGGATGACACTGACTACACAGTCGAACACAAGAGGCTCTTCCCCGGGCCTGTCAAGGCTGCTTCCCCACTTTGAACTTTAGGGTACAAATGTGGGGGCCTGCATGAAAACTTCTAAGCTTAACTACCAGCTTAGATCTGGTCCGCTGCCACCATCCCAACGCTAATTCCCTTCCCTGGGTAGCCTTGAGAGCCCTTCACCAATTCCCTGGTGAATACAGATCCAAAACCCTTGGATCGTAAAACAAGGAGAAATTAACCATCCCCCCTCCTTTCTCCCACCAACTCCTGGTGAATACAGATCTAACCCCCTTGGATCTCAAAACAAGGAAAAATCAATCAGGTTCTTAAAAAGAAGGTTTTTAATTGAAGAAAAAGGTAAAAATCATCTCTGTAAAATCAGTATGGAAAATAACTTTACAGGGTAATCAAACTTAAAGAGCTCAGAGGACCTCCCTTTAGCCTCAGGTTCAAAGTATAGCAAACAAAGATAAACACTCTAGTAAAAGGTACATTTACAAGTTGAGAAAACAAAGTAAAACTAACACGCCTTGCCTGGCTGTTTACTTACAAGTTTGAAATAGGAGAGACTTGTTTAGAAAGATGTGGTGAACCTGGATTGATGTCTGGTCCCTCTCAGTCCCAAGAGCGAACAACCCCCAAAACAAAGAGCACAAACAAAAGCCCCCCCCCCCCCCCAGATTTGAAAGTATCTTGTCTCCTTATTGGTCCTTTGGGTCAGGTGTCAGCCAGGTTACCCGAGCTTCTTAACCCTTTACAGGTAAAAGGATTTTGGAGTCTCTGGCCAGGAGGGATTTTATAGTACTGTACACAGGAGAGCTGTTACCCTTCCCTTTATAGTTATGACAGGGCCGCAATCAGGTTTTCATATGTTAGTAGACTTTATGGCCAGAAGGAACCATTAGAGCATTTAATCTGATCCTCTGTGTATCCTAAGGCCTCCTGTATGTCAGAAGAGCTGGGTTTTTCTTTTACTCAGACATTTTCCAGAAAGGCATCTAGTCTTTATTAGAAGATATCAAGA
>NW_020672338.1:0-1690 GCF_002925995.2 Terrapene triunguis | reverse complement strand
GATGCCAACTCTGCCCACATATCTATTCAAGTGACATCATCATAGGACTTAATCACATCAGCCATGCCATCAGGGGCTCGTTCACCTGCACATCTACCAATGTGATATATGCCATCATGTGCCAGCAATGCCCCTCTGCCATGTACATTGGCCAAACCGGACAGTCTCTATGCAAAAGAATAAATGGACACAAATCTGATATCAAGAATCATAACATTAAAAAACCAGTAGGAGAACACTTCAACCTCTCTGGCCACTCAGTAACAGACTTAAAGGTGGCAATTTTGCAACAGAAAAGCTTCAAAAACAGACTCCAATGAGAAACTGCTGAACTAGAATTAATTTGCAAACTAGATACCATTAACTTGGGCTTCAATAGAGACTGGGAGTGGCTGGGTCATTACACAAATTGAATCTATTTCCCCATGTTAAGTATCCTCACACCTTCTTGTCAACTATCTGGAATGGGCCATCTTGATTTTCACTACAAAAGGTTTTTTTTCTCCTGCTGATAATTGCTCATCTTAATTAATTAGCCTCTTAGAGTTGGTAGGGCAATTTCCACCTTTTCATGTTCTCTGTGTGTATATATACACCTCTACCCCAATATAACGCTGTCCTCGGGAGCCAAAAATTCTTACCGCATTATAGATGAAACCACGTTATATTGAACTTGCTTTGATCTGCCGGAGTGCGCAGCCCCCCCCCCCCTCCCAGAGCACTGTTTTACCGCGTTATATCCGAATTCATAGATTCATAGATTCTAGGACTGGAAGGGACCTCGAGAGGTCATCGAGTCCAGTCCCCTGCCCGCATGGCAGGACCAAATACTGTCTAGACCATCCCTGATAGACATTTATCTAACCTACTCTTAAATATCTCCAGAGATGGAGGGTATGTCTACACTACGGGATTAATCCGAATTTAGATAATTCGAATTTGGGAAACAGGTTGTATAAATTCGATTGTGCGCGGCCACACTAAGCACATTAATTCGGTTTTTAACCACATTAATTCGGTGGTGTGCGGCCACACTACCCCATTAATTTAAACACAGAAATTCGGTGGTGTGCGGCCACACTAACCCTAATTCGAATTAACAAAATCGATTTAGGCGCTACTCCGCTCGTCGAGGTGGAGTACAGAAATCGATTTTAAGTGCCCTTTAATTCGAATTAACTGGCTCTGTAGTGTGGACGGATGAAGGGTTAATTCGGATTAACGCAGCTAAATCCGAATTAAAGTCGTAGTGTAGACCAGGCCGGAGATTCCACAACCTCCCTAGGCAATTTATTCCAGTGTTTAACCACCCTGACAGTTAGGAACTTTTTCCTAATGTCCAATCTAGACCTCCCTTGCTGCAGTTTAAGCCCATTGCTTCTTGTTCTATCCTTAGAGGCTAAGGTGAACAAGTTTTCTCCCTCCTCCTTATGACACCCTTTTAGATACCTGAAAACTGCTATCATGTCCCCTCTCAGTCTTCTCTTTTCCAAACTAAACAAACCCAATTCTTTCAGCCTTCCTTCATAGGTCATGTTCTCAAGACCTTTAATCATTCTTGTTGCTCTTCTCTGGACCCTTTCCAATTTCTCCACATCTTTATTGAAATACGGTGCCCAGAACTGGACACAATACTCCAGCTAAGGCCTAACCAGAGCAGAGTAGAGCGGAAGAATGACTTCTCGTGTCT
>NW_020672337.1:0-6168 GCF_002925995.2 Terrapene triunguis | reverse complement strand
AACGACTTAGTGCAAAACGACCGGATGGTGATGAATTTTGTAAAAAATAAATTTAAATTCTTGGGCATGCCTAGCCTTGCTCAAACCATGTTTCAACAAGCCCAGACGTGTGTATCTTGCAATGATTTTCATAGCCATGTTACCCAATAAAACACCCCAGGTGAGGGGTTTAAAGACAATTGATGTTTGGTGGGTTTTAAAAAAAAAAAAAAAAAAAAAAAATTGAGAAAAAGTACACAGATTTTTTTTTAAATTATATAAATGTTTTATTTAAAGCAAAACATTACCTTTTTTTTAAAAAAAATTAGAATGTGAAAAACATTACACACTGAGCCATTCGGCTCTTTTAGCCAATTTTCGTTTTTTAGATGGCAAAAAAGGGGTCACGGTTTCTCGATCCACCCCAGTGTCAGCAGTCGAGGCCTTGAGGCGTTCCAAAAGATCTGTTGGCCGCATTGCCCATGACGGAAGATGGTACGTTCAGTTCCGCCATGGCATTCATAAACACATCCCATCCTTTAGGTACATGTCTGCTAGGAACAGAACGAGTCTGGGTGACGGCCCTGACTAAGTCAAGCATGTTAGAACCATTAACCACAGAGCCTTTGTACACAAAAGACCCTTTATCGTTCCATGAAGAGAGATTTTTATCCTGGCCCAGCTTATTTAGCAATATTATTGCATTTTTCTTATAACGCTTATTCACATTATCCAACACCTCCTGAGCAACAGAGTCTGAGTTCTTTGGTGTTTCTGGGGGTTTGGCAGTCACACTTTGTTCCTGTTCCGGTAGAAACAGACTTATTTTCCCTTTATCCGCATCGCTCTGCTTCACGTACATTAGGTACCTTTGAAGCATGGCGCTGTAAAGTTTGGCCTTTTCGTATTTGGCCAAGTCAGTTCTTTGAAGAACAGACTTCATTTCAGCATCCAGTAAGCGAGTTGCGGTTGTTCTGCCAGAGGGAGAGCCCTTAATTACTCCAACTGGTGGCTGGGCACCAGGAACATTTTTTCTGCATACTCCATTATCGATCAGTTAAAAGCCCCGTTATCAGAGGGATAGCAAAACTTAACAGAGGTCCGATAAACCCCCCAGACTGCTTCACCAGATGCCTTTTTCTTTTAAGTGAAACCCTTTTATTACACAAAGTTTTTATAAGTGTGCGTTTCGTTTTCAGCACACGCACTTGATTCTGTGTTAAAGGTACGTTTCTTTTTAAGGTATTGAGCGCTATTTCTGAGATGGCCGCTACTAGATCATCAGAGGCCGAACACAGTATAGCCCTCCTTTGCTGTGGGGACGATTTGCTAAGTAATTTTAAAAGGCCCAGGTTTCTCTTCACGCAGCTAGACATGTTTTTGGTCAGCAGCCCCGGCTGTTAAAAAGGGGCCTGCCGATAAGTCATCTCTTTTTATACCCGCAGCTTCACGCAGCTAGACATGTTTTATCGGCAGGCCCCTTTTTAACAGCCGGGGCTGCTGAGCGAAGTCATCTCTTTTTATACCCGGCTGTTGTTCTTTTCAAAGTATAAACCGCCGGCCAGTCTGGAGGGAAAAGACCAGTTCTTAGTCTATAAGTTTCTGGTGTTGGATTTTTTAAATCCACTACCAGGTAGCCATAAGGTCTTTTGGTAGCATCCTCAAAAGCTTCTAGAAAGAATTGAGCTTTGCTGGGGTACATTTGCTGAGCGAGTGTAGCGATTTGTAATTTATCCCTGGGGTTTTTGAACAGAACCATGTACTTTGTGTTTAGGTTAATCGTGCGACTTTTTTCCCTGACAATATAAGTTTTGAACTATATACATAATGCTCAGGTTTCTGTGATGAACGTACTTGGTAAAGGCCTTCTCGATTTCATCGCTTTCACAAGCAGAGTTCATCAGATCGTCTATGATAATCATATTTACTTTATTAGTAGGAAACAAACTGTCATCGTCAAAAGCATCAGGCAGCCCCTCCAAAAAATTGATAAAGGGATATTTACAAAGCAGTTCTTTATACAGAGGTTGCCAACAACTGTAACACCACACAATATTCTCAGGCATAACAGACAGTGTGTGTTTGGCATTATCCAACACGTTTTTTATAAAGTAACTTTTCCCGCAGTTGCTAGGCCCCGCGAGAATTGCAGAAAAGGGGTGTTTCCACCTCGTATCCATTTTTTCAAACGCCGTAGGGCAGGGTTTTAAAATCTTCTCCTAGGACCCTCTTGTTGTAAACCACTTTGTGTGTCTTTTTAAGGGTTTTTGTCTCTATTTGCCACTGGTTTTTGTTTCTTACGATAGAGGGCTGCTGCACCTCTAGCTTTTTTGAGGTGTTTTCTTGCAGACCCATGCAATAGTCCAGGACTAGATCCTTCAAACTGTCGAAGTTGATCTTTTCACAGTTTGCTACGTTTAGGGTAATACCTTTGACTTTCATACAGGCCTTTCCACCCGACAGCTTATACCCATAGGTTTTCGGGCCTGCCGACACAAACTCTGTGATGTGTTGATCTGGCGGGATCTCACTCGTGAAGTCCCCTAAATAATCCCCCAGAGGGGGTTTCCAGTCACCCTCCCTTTTCACAAATATCACCGAGTCAGTGTCGTGGTACAGGCACCGCTCTTGCAAACCGTCTAGGAGGCTGTATAATTCTAAGCGGGCATAAGCAGTGGTGAAACAGGCTATGAAAACATTAGTATTGCCAGAGACAGAGTACCGTTCTTTTGCGTGCTTCCACGACACGCACGCTGTTTCATCATCGATAAACTCGCAGGATGAAACCTCACAATTGGGGGAGAACAGGTACTGCAAGAGTTCGTCAGGGTCTCTCACGATGCTGGTGTTGGGTAGGTTGGATCTTTGGCCAAATTTACCCCACAGAGAATTTAAAAACAGTTTAGCGATTTGGCGTTTAGCAGGGTTTGATCTGATCTCGTGTTGGCGTAAATGCACGCCTTCTTTCTGGTAGAAATCACTAACGTACTTATTTTGTTTTTCCTCGTCTGTGCACCAACTGGGATACCCTGAAGCCTCTTGTTTCTGGCGGAGGTGTAATTTTATGTACTCTAAAAAGAGTTTATCAGATTTTTCATTAAAATGCCAGATTTCATAGATCTTGGCCACCGCGTACCCCTTCTCTATGGCCGCGTTCAATTCCACCGTGCACCAAGTCCCCAGGATGGCCCGCTCCTCGTCAGTATGGGTGCATGTCTCCCGCTGCTCGGTTTCCGCACAGGTTCGGCATAGCGAGAACATAAGCTTGCCACCCACTCTGACAGGTAACAATGGGGAAAAGAGGCCTCATGGGGGGTACACTTTAACTTTTGCAATTCCAAAATAATTTGCAAGGGGTCCAAATTTGTCATAGACTATATCGGGGTGTCCGATAGGGTATTCTTTGGTTTTGTTTACGAAAGGGTACAGGCTGGTAAAATCATAATAGTGGATTTCTTCCCCGGGGTTAGGCTTGTAATATAGGCGGATAGCGTTTGTCCTCCCCCCAAAAAGAGCATCCCTAGGCACGAGAGGCTGGGGTAACTGGGCTCGGTTTAAAAAGTCTGCAAGCTCCCTGTCTGTTTCTTTCATCACCTCCCACTCGTGCTCCCAAAGAGTCCTCACTACAAAACCAAGTCGTTTCAAATAGTCGGTCTTGAGCTGCGTCTTGTAATAAAGAAACCCAAAAGATGTCCCCGTCATAGGATTTTGTGCTTTTTCACAATAACAGGTGACAGAGCTGTGGAAAAAACACCCGTTAAACTCAAAGGCTGTGCGTACCCCATCAACATTGGCATAACCGTCTAAAAAGTAGGGGCCTACCTGTAGTTCCCCACCCTGTAAAGTGTGCCGTATTTGTATATTTTCTTTGTGAGAGATATACAACAGCCACTGAATAGATGGGGTCGAATATCTCTTTTTCTGCCTGTGATAGTTGTCTGGAGGGAGAAGAGCTACCGTGTTAGGCTCCAAAAACATAAACCTGTACATAGCCATGCAGACAGATGCCAGTGTTATGTACCGGAATGGATCTATACACAGTTTTATCTCGGTGAATTTACCAGGTTCTTTCTCTACTACTTCTCCCTTCTCCGTCATTTTCATAATCTCTTTTCTGTATAGGATACAGGCCTGTCTCAAAATTTTTACATCCTGCTGACAGTAATACGCGAGCTCTTTCTGCAAGTCAAACGCCTCAGAGCTGTGGTCCCGATACCAGTCGAGAAACTCTGCTTTTTCTCTGGGCATCATGCTTTCTACACCATAGTGCTCCATATCGGGCATAGGCCCCACGTAATTTTGATTTTCTAACGTGTTAAAAAAGTGTGGAAAATACCCTTTGCACCCTTCAAACCCCATCGCCTGCGGTAGCTTGCTAAGCTTCATGGGCAAGAAGTTTAAAGAGTCTATAAAACGAATGCCCAGGGCCTTAACTTCCACGCACATTAGTTTACTACCCTGAGTGATCAGTTCTAGGCCCATCTTTTCCTTGAGTAACTGTCTAACAATGAAGTACGCATCATAACTTTTAGAATTGTGTGCTAGGAACATGTAGTCCCGAAACTCTTTGCCAATAAAGGTCTTAAACACAGAAAGACACTCATCGCCCTTAAATTCCCAGGATTTTTCTGGCTTTAGGGACATAGCAAAAATGTAATTGGGACTGTGCAACCCGGTCTCCTGCGTGCATTCAAAATCATAAAAAATATACTTTTCTGAAGGTTCGGGCTTTCTAAGGCTGTCCATAAAACAGAGGTCACCAACGATCAAACCCTGACACTGCTTACATCGTCTCCCTTTACACCTATGCCGCTTGTCCACGTAAGACTGACTCTTCTCACATAAAGTTTTAGACAGGCATTCAACTTGGTTTTTTGATGCACAATCGATATGTCTGTCTAAACACTCTTTGGACCGACAATACAGTCTACAGCTAGGACACCGCTGCTGCACGCCCACGCTGTCTGAGCACGTTACACTCAAGCAGAGGCGGCAACGATACCTGCAAGAGTGGTCGTGGCTGTACACCGTGTGGCAAAACTCACAATAATTTTTCGCTCCGAACAACTTTTTTACATCCAGAACCCCATAGTAATGCTCATCGTGCAACAGGATAAAATAAGTCTTGGGGTACACTGTGCCCCCCATTTTAAAAAAGCCCCAGCCGCCTTTCGCCGTATACAGCACCACCTGTATGTTAACTCCTAAATGCTGTTCAAACTTTGCTACATCACTGAGCATAACCTTTTTTTGATCTGACCACCCCAGTTTCTCATGTAACTTTCTCGCCTCCGCTAACAATTCCGCGTCCGTAGGTTTACGATCGGACATGACGGCCAAGAGCCCACCCGCAAAACACAAATTGGTACCGGTGTAAGTCAGGTCTACTAAACACGGTCTCTTTTTATGAATAATTTGACTATTAAGGATAGAATTTAAAACTCTACGAGCGCCCCCACCCCTGTTTTTTACAACTGTCACAACGAGGCGCAATGTCCCATCGACATGCAACTCTCTATTGCTCTGTAGCAGCTTTGAGGTCTGATTTAAGAAATCCTCAGCAGACAGCTCATCCCTAGTTCTTTTGACCGAAAACAAAGTTAGTTAAATTACGGCTCTCTAAACGTAACTGAACATAATCATCAGGGCCTACCCTACCATTAATGTCATCGAGCACTAACTGTGTATGGCTTCAACAACCTGCTGAGCTGAATTTATTTGCTCAAGATTGACAAAACGAAATTCCTTACAATACACCGACCCCCCAAATCTGGATAATTCACGTTGCCAACTTCTCACTCTCTCCATATGCACCTCGGCATTTTCGGGGTTACTTGGGGGTTCCTCTACGGGATCATTAGCGGCATCTTCTACATCAGATGCTCTTTGAGAGTCAGACTCTGAGGCGCCTCCATGAGGGTCATTGGGAATAGAACGGAACCCGTCTAGAGAGCCCTCTGGGGAATTTGCTAAACCACAGTCTGATTCCGCCTCCCCATTTTCAGACAAGCCAGTTTGAGAGCCTCCAGTAGGGGGCATCTCTTTTTGTTTTTGTTTTTTTCCCTCATTACCTCTTTAGCCCTTTTTAAAATTTTTACAACAACCCGGGCCTGGAACTTTTTGGCAGCCATCTGTTTATCCCCCAAGCGCTGTCCCCCCTTTTGTTTACACATGAGCTGATGTGTACCC
>NW_020672336.1:0-2005 GCF_002925995.2 Terrapene triunguis | reverse complement strand
ATATCGACGCTCGCCCCGTTAGTGTGGACTCACAAAGTCGAATTACTCTCCTTAGTGTGGACACACACGTTCGACTTTGCAATATCGATTCCACATATTCGATTTAAGTAAAATCGAACTACCCTCGTAGTGTAGACATACCCTAAGCCTAATACATTAAGAAACTGATTACATATAAAATCTCATCCTGTAAGCTTCTTTCCAGTAAGCTTCTTTCACAGACTGGACTTCTTCCTAGTCTGGGCCCAATCCTTTCCCCTGGTACAGTCCTTGTTAGTTCTAGCTCAGGTGGTAACTAGGAGATTTCTCATGACTGGCAGCCTCTTTGTTCTCCCCCTTTTATATCTTTGGCACATGGCGGGAATCCTTTGTCTCTCTCTGGGTTCCCACCCCTCCTTCTAAATCAAAAAGCACCAGGTTAAAGATGGATTCCAGTTCAGATGATATGATCACATGTCACTGTAAGACCTCCTTCTTTATTACTTGGTAGCTGGAAGACACTTACATAGGAAGGCTTGTAGGTAAACAAACAACCCCATTTACAGTTCATTGATTCTGAAGCACCCTTAATGGCTTCCACTTTACATGTTTACATCACTAATACAAGTTTATATCTTATTCTCCTAACTCCAGACATAGAAATAATAGATGCAATCAAACAGGATGAACATATTCAGTAGATTATAAGCTTTGTAATGGTACCTTACAAGAGACCTTTTGCATGAAGCATATTCTAGTTACGTTATATTCACACTTATTAGCATATTTCTATAAGACATATGGAATGCAACGTCACAAGCCTAATACAGAAGTCGGGAGAGAGGATGAGGTTCTGTGGCTTGCTGTGTGCAGGGCGGGTAAGAGGGCCCCGCGCCTAAGAGGGCCCCGTGCCTTAGGCTCATCCAGTGGCATTTCGGCGGCGGGGGGGAGTCCGCTCCGGGGTGGCGGGGGCGGGCGGGTCCGCTCCGGGGTCTTCGGCGGCATTTCGGCGGCGGGGGTCCTTCAGTGCCGCGGAAGACGTGGCGCGGACCCCCCGCCGCCGAAGTGCCGCCGAAGACCCGGATCACCGCCGGGTATTTGAATTGGGCCCCGCAGGTCCTAAAGCCGGCCCTGATCGTGATGGTCCTTTCTGGTCTATGAATGTAACAGTACTGTAGCTTCCTATTATGTACTCCTCCAGCAGGATATTGGGATATGGGTGATTAGGCACTGTGGACTTATAAAGAGGGCCTGGACTGAAACTGGGAAGTCTAGGTACTGTTCCTGGTTCTGCCCTTGGCTTACACATTATTTTAATTTATGGCCATAGTGTCCAGAGGACCCAGTCAGGGTTCAGGGCCCAATTAGATTACAAATTGTACACACACATAGCAAATAGACTGCCCATACCCCAAATATGTTGTGGTTATTGCTGCTTGGAACATTTTCCCAGCAACAGAAAACTTTTGAAATTTTGTCGAAATAATTTTTTTTTAAGTCAAAAGCCCAAAATAATTTCAGGCCAAAAATTGAAAAAAATAAAATAAAAATTACCCAGTTTTTTGTTTTACCAATAAAAAAATCAAATATTTTTGAAAATAGCAGTCCCTTTAGTTTAGTTGAAAACCCAATTTGCTATCTAAAAAGGGTTTTGATGGAAAATTTTAGACCACCCCTACTCAACCAACGGCTGCACGTCTGCCCTTCGAGCTGTGGATGCGATTCCCAGCTCATGAAGACGTGCTCGTGTTACCTCTGATTGAGTTGGCGAACTAAAAATAGTGTGTAGCTGTGGCAGTGTGGGTGGCAGGAGGGGGTAGACATCCCGAATATGTGCCTATGATCTCAGATAGGCACTCACTGCAGCTGCTAGCCCCAGTCTCCTCAAGCTGGGAATCAGACCCCAGCTCAAAGTATAGACATACTCTTTGTCAAGGCTGATTCCCCACTCTGGCACTTCGAGTGCAGAAGGTAGGGGACCGCAAGGATTTTTAAAATTAATACTTGCCACTCCAGGCTTGTATTA
>NW_020672335.1:0-6403 GCF_002925995.2 Terrapene triunguis | reverse complement strand
GCTTCATAGATCCAGTATGGACAAATGCCCTTTGAAGGCCACTTCCAATCCAAAGACCAAACTCAGCCCTCATGAAATTCTAACAGGGCACCCAATGCGACTACCGGCTGTGCCCCACTGGCCCTGGCCCAGATGGACAGTAATTTAATAAATAACACAATGTTAATTATTGCCAGGCACTAATGATATGTGTTAGGTCTTTTTATATATAACAGCCCTGCCACTTGCTGAAACCAGGAGACTGGGTCTATATAGCAGTCCATCAGCGAGGAACCGCCCTGGCTCCGTGCTGAGGGACCCTTATCAAGTCCTGCTAATTATCAACGCCGCTCTGAAGTGCTGAGAATTGACTACCTGCCCATGTTTCTCACTGGAATGGCTCTCCAACTGATGATCAGTCTATCTTTCCTCCTGGCGTTGTTGCTCCTTCTGGACAGCAGGAGTAAAGAACAAGGTAAAGAGCTGGTAACCTCTCCTTTGTCCGCTGATAGACCCACTGTGCCTTTGAATCTTGCTAAGAAAACAACCTCTCCACCTGAGGACATAATAAAGCCTCCAACCAAGCAAGGTGATTGTGCTAGTAACCCCTCCCTTGCTGCCTCACTGCTGGACAGCTAAGTGAACTAAGACTATGAAATCTCAAAGAATAGCTTGTGGAGCTAGCCAAAACTACCTGAAGATGAAACTTTTAATGTTCCTCAGCTTCTCCTCCTTAACGAACTTAGGGCGGAGATGGAAAAGTAATAATTTTCTACATCTTAGCCAATCAGTAATCTCTGATTTAGCCTGTACTATATTGTAATATACCTCTATTTATACCATTGATATTAATGCCTCTCTCCCCTAGGTAAAGGTGTTTAACCAACGGATGTGGTATAATACTTCAGAAAGAAAAGATGTGTTGGAACACCGATGGACTGTAATCAATGACACATTAGGGACCATTAAGTTCACGCTGTCTTTATCCAGTTTTTAAATTACCTCTATATATCCAAATTGCTCTAAAGGAGTTGCCATTCGGCTAGCACAGCAAAAGAGCTGGGTTTCCCCTAGAAAGAGAAGAGACTTGGCTGGACACCTATGGGATAGTGCAAATAGCGCAGCTGCAATTTTGAATGTCCACAAAAGCCAACAGCATGAGAAAAAAAATTAGGTCAATTGGAAAAAGCCACTGGTCTTATTACTGTAGCACAGCTAACCCAGGTACAGGCTGATGTTGGTGAATTGCATGTTATTTCCGCCCTTAGTTCAATAACCCAGAAGTTGCTAACAGAGATGGTATTAAATATCACTGGAGCTGGGAAGGCATTGCAGTGGGACTTGGCATGTTCAGAAGTTCAGGATTTCCTGAATGACCAGCTAACGGCCATTCAGAGTGATCTCGAGCACCAGTCCTGGCCCACTGCCCTTTCAGAAACTTCAGGAGTACCATCTAATCTGTGGCCATGGAGACATACTTGGAGGTTTTCTGGGTGGAGATGTGGACAGTCACAGTGCTCTTTCCAAGCATATGGACTGGTTGGAGGAATGTGAGCTCCCACATACCAAATCCTGCCGGGCCCATGGGGAGGATGCATATGGGATTGGGTGATTCACTGAGACATTTGGGAAATCAAGCCACCTGGTATGCCTAGCCGATTCGTAGTCAGTGCTCCTGAAATAACACCCAATATTTGGATTGGAATGGGAAACCAATGGACACACTTGCCATTAGAACCCCCACAGCTTCAATGTGTGTGGAAACTCAAGCCAGGGGAAATTGTTACTGTCCATGACTATGTTTGTTGGGAAGGTATGTGACAAGGAGCCCTCCTAAGAGGAGACATGCTCTTCCAGGCTAATTATAGTTGTGTATTTGTTACGGTACATATCGTGCACGATGCCCTTTTTAACCTCACTACGACCGCAGGCAGCCGTATGATCTACTGGCCAGCGGATAAAAATTTGCAATCAACCCTTAGATATCAAATGCCCTTTAACTGGACCGCCCTGGTGCCCGACCCTTTCCAAAATCTGCTTTCATTATTACCAGAGGTCCAGAAACTTTCTGATTTACAAGGGCAAATTCATATCCTTGAAAATGTATATCAAGTAGAAAAAGGTGCCTTTCAGACAGCCTATAGTCAGGATGTGCAGTGTGCGGTAACTAAAATTATGCGCAAACCCCATTGTATTGTTATATTGGGTGGGTTAACAGTTGTGGTGGTGTTGCTTGGCTTGGGATTGTGTCTTCACTATTGCTGTTGCAAAGGATATTGCTGTGCTTGTAATTTTTCTGCTAAACCCAATGCAAGGGAGCAAGTGGCATTAATGATTGTCAATGAAATTTATGATAAAAGTTGGGATGAGAAAAAGGTAAAGGAAAAGAAGGAAATTAATGGGCTCATGAATATGGAAGTTTAGGCCAAGGTGATGCCAAATGGGCATCAAAGGGGGGATTGTGGTGGAAAATTGGCTCAGGCCTAAACTTGTTGGTTCAGGCCTAAAATTTTGGTTCAGGCCTGAACAATAGTCAAGTTAACCATATAAGGGGGGTTATTGGAGACAGGGTGAAGGAAAAGTACAAAAGCAGAATTATCTGTAATCACTAGGCTTGCGAAACATAACTGCCATGGCTAGTGTTAGAGGAAGCTTATACCACAAAGGACAAACTGTGAATAACAGGAAAGCTGGTTGGTGCTGTCTTCCTTTTATGGAAAGTGTATTCCAATTATGCAAAAATGTTAACAAGGAAGTATGTATTACTAATTGTGTTTTTTTGCTATAAAAGCTGTTGAAAAATCGATATTCGGGGGGACTGCCGGTTCGCTGGTAACCGCATTGCATGCTCGTAAATAAAGGGGCCTCAGGCGATTCTGATCCAAACACAACATGTGGTTGTTTTTCCACTACATTATCTTTATTGCAGTGTGATCTGCTTCGCATGGACACAGCAACTTCAAGCTGCATTTTACCAGGCCAGGTAACTATAGTTGTGCTTAATACTGTTAAATTAAAAAACACCAGGTATTACGTATGTTGCATAGGGATTTGATGCATTTGGGGAATAATACTAACTAATTTTTTTGCTTGTTCTTTAACCCATAGGCCCAAATACACATGGGGGAAAATGAAATAACCATGTGCCAGCACCTCTTTGCCCTGTGGTGGAAGGTAACTTTCTGCAATTGGCTTTTTAAAATCATGTTTGTGTGTGTTTTAAACTGTTTTTTTTTTAAATTAGTTGTACTGTTTAAATTGTGAGTTGCTAGAGATAAGTGTGAGGGTTTTTTAAAGTATATGGTTACAAACTGTTAGTCAGGTGTGTTTCAAACTACTGGGGGTTTCCTATTCTGTGCAAAATGTGTTTTTAAATGTTTTTTTTTTAAAGTTGGTTTAATGTTTAAATGGTTAGCAATTCAGGGGCCTAAGCTAGAGATAAGTGTGGATGTTTAAAAAAGTATTTTGTTGGTTTGGTTTTTTAAACTGCTGGGGTTTGTGTGTGTGTGTGTGTGTGTGCAAAACATAGGTGTACTTTTTTTAAAGTATATTGCTTTTATTTTTTTAAGTATAAGGCTGCAAACAGTTGGTTTGGTGTTTTTCAAACTAATAGGGGGGGTTTCTGTGCAAAATGTTTTTTTAAATGTTTTTTAAAAGTTGGTTTTTAAAGAAGTTTGGCTTTTATTCTGCAAAATGAGATGTGTTTTTAAAAATGTTTGTGGGGTTTTTTTGTTTTTTTTTTAAAGTGGTAGAAATAAAGCAAAACCTGTGTTTGTTGTACAGCCTGAAATGGATTATTTTGTTTAAAGCTACAACTTTTTAAATAGAATAACAGCCTAATGAGTATTTTATTTGTAAGTTTACAAGACTGTTTTATGTATTTTAAAATAATGTTGTCTGCTCCACAGTACGGTCACAACATGAGAGACCCTTAGATCAGAGGGTAAACAAGCTTAAAAGAAAAAGGAAAGAAACAGATGAAAAGGAAAACTCACCAGCATCAGTTACTGATGGATGGATGAAGCCCAGTAAATATATTTTGCTTATTGGTTTGGTTCTTTTATGAGGTTGTGTATTTTAAGCAAATGTACAGGTGTAGGTGAGAAAGATGGTAAAGTTAAGTTTTGTAAAATGTTTTTTTCCCCCCAGTCAGGAATGTGCAGCTGTCCTGACAATGCTGAAGTTGGAGCTACAGGAACACCTCCACTGGAACAGCCAAAGAACCAGGAATCTGCTTTGAGACCTTTAACAACGCCAATACAAAACAGCACAGGAGTGCAGATGAAACATGAGGGCAGTCCAAACATCCTATACGTCAAACCCAAGGACAAAACAAAAGACTTTGGTAAAAACCAACCACGCAAACACAATTCCAGTTCCTCAGCCGCCACCACCACACCAAGCCCTGAGAAAACTGTGAGCAAAAAAACCACATTCACAAACCAGAGCACGTGCTCTAGGGATTGTGAACGTGAGCGAAAATACACACATTCACAAACCCGGAGCACACACTTTAGGGTTGTGAATAAAAAAAACCCAAGGACTGACAACTACTGCCATGCAGGGGTAGCTCCTTATCAAGTATCCGACAATTGTTATGAACTATTCTCCCACCTGCATAAGCTTGGCAAAGCTCTTCAGTATTCTAAAAATATTTGGGGAAAATATGATGCTTTGTTCAGAAAGCTGATGGGTGCAGTATCCTCAGGGGTTCTAAAAGAAAGGATGACTGGAAACTGCATCAAAACTGCAAAAGCTCTTGCGAGTGACTTTAAAAAATAATTTAATTTTCCAGAGGGTGGCTCTGAGCAGCCATGAGTAGTCATGGAAAGGGGCCTGGATAAAAGGGGCATCCTCAAGGGTCCACATCAACTAAGGTGTAAACAAAAGGGAGGACAGCTTTTGGGCGATAAACGGATGGCTGCCCAAAAGTTGCAAGGCAAGGTCACTGTAAAAGTTTTTTAAAAGGCTAAAGAGGTGATGAGAAGAAAAAGACAAAAAGAGATGCCTCCTACTGGAAGCTCTCAAACTGGTGTGTCTGAGAATGGGGAGGCGGAATCTGACCTGCGGGGTAGTGGTGACTCTCACACAGAGTCTGATTTAGAAATCTTGGGCCGCAGCTTGTTCAGGGTAAGCCTCTGGTGGGCCACGAGACACTTTGTTTACCTGAGCATCCGCAGGTACGGCCACTCGCAGCTCCCACTGGCCGTGGTTCACCGTTTCCGGCCAATGGGAGCTGCGGGAAGAAGCATGGGCTGAGCTACCTTTATTACAAGACGCAGCTCAAGACTGACTATCTGAAAAGACTTGGTTCCGTAGTGAGGAACCTCTGGGAGCACAACTGGATGGTGATGATAGAAACAGACAGGGAGCTTGCAGACTTCTTAAACCAACCCCAGTTGCCTCAGCCTCTCATGCCTAGGGATGATCTTTTCGGGGGGGAGGACTAACGCTATCCGTCTGTATTACAAACCTAACCCTGGTGAAGAAATCCACTATTATGATTTTACCCACCTGTACCCTTTTGTAAACAAAACCAAAGAATACCCAATTGGACACCGAAATATAGTTAATGACAAATTTGGACCCTTAGCAAGTTATTTTGGAATTGCAAAAGTTAAAGTGTACCCCCCCGCAAGGCCTCTTTTCCCCATTGTTACCTGTCAGAGTGGGTGGCAAACTTATGTTCCTGCTATGCTGAACCTGTGCAGAAATTGAGCAGTGGGAGACGTGCACCCATACTGATGAGGAGAGGGCCATCCTGGGGACTTGGTGCACGGTGGAATTGAATGTGCTGTAGCAAAAGGGTATACAGTGGCTAAAGTCTATAAAATCTTCATTTTGAAGAAAAATCTGATAAACTTTTTTCAGAGTACATAAAATTACACGTCCACCAGAAACAGGAGGCTTCAGGGTATCCCAGCTGGTGCACAGACGAAGAAAAAACATAATAAGTACGTTAATGATTTCTACCAGAAAGAAGGTGTGTGAAAACAGGTACTGACAGAGTTCATCAGGGTCTCTCATGATGCTGGTATTGGACAGGTTTGTTCGTTGGCTGGTGACAGTTGTTATTGAGAAATGTAGTCACAGGAATTCGATCTGCTACTAAAAGCTGGAAGTGGAAAGAGGAAGCTTACCTCCTTGCCGGCACGTTTGCATTTTCTGTTTTACAGCATACTATGCTCTTTATGCGATTGTAGTCCTTACTAACCCACAGATAATCTCTGCTATGAAATGCTGGGCCTCCCTGCTTAATCACCCTGGTGTCAGGAAATGCTGAAGTTAGGGTTGCCCACAGAACTGCAACTTAGCCCCTCCCCTGCCTCTGTTGCGCACATCCATGGCCATTACTGCACAGATGGTTTTTTGCAGAAAGCAATATAATATGGCACCATTTTTAAAAAACTCACCTGCAGTGTAG
>NW_020672334.1:0-1241 GCF_002925995.2 Terrapene triunguis | reverse complement strand
TCTCCCGCCTGTATAAACCACCAATAAAGGGCTTCATCCAGACCAGCGTCCTTCAATTGCTTCATGTTCTTCCAGGATGCAGAGTTATTCGTTCTGTATTTAAGAATTTGCTCGGTATTGTGTTTGATGTCTAATATTCTGCTTTTTCCAATGTTATAATCTTGGGCTATTTTTGACAGTGACTGTCCTTTTTATTTTATTAATAATCTCTATTTTAGCATCCAATGACAGTACTACACTTTTTCACTTACTAGTCCTGGTCATTTTACAAGGCTGAAAAGCTGCGATGGTTACAGTAGTGTTGCCAAGGAGGTGACATCAATTTCCCATATTCCTGTGTGTGTGCTGGTTGGTCAGTTAATATGGAGAGCCAGATAATGGAGGCTCAGATAAACAGGGTTCTGCTATACTGGTAACATGTACCCCATTACCAGATCCCACACTAATCACTAAAGACTAGACTTCCTTCTCAGGAAGACCAAAGTCAGTACTAACATAGTTCAGATGGCCAGCTTTCGTACCCCAATCATTCATGGCTATGCAGCTGCACTCATTCACTAGGCTCTTTCTGAACAGTAAACTACAGGGAACATCCTAGACTGCAGAGAATTTGTTTGAGGACAGACAATGGGCATTATACCCCTGTTTCTGCATTATTCACATACATGGCTTTCCTCTCCCTCACTATGTCGTTCTTCTTCTCTTGTCTCACTTCTTTACCCTCATTCCTCCTTGGAATTAACAGGATTAAATTTCCTTACCCAAGTCTCTTAGATTTTTGATGAATTAGCTGGAAATCTTCTACCAGGGTCAAAGTCTCATCACCAGTCTGTGGATGAGATTTCCAGACCTAAGTCTGGATTCCCTTAGGCAGAATGGTCAGGAAATGCTTGAAAACCAGCAGCACTGTGATCTGCTCCTTTGTGTGGCTCTCTGGCTGCAGAAAGTTCACAGAGTTGACTGTAAACTTCTCAGGATCCTTCAGACTCCTGATAACAAAATTGTTATCCAGGCCAATGCTGTACTATAGTGGATGTCTTCTTTTATGTTAATATAGACAATTGCCCCAGCTTGGGATACAGGAGGGGCTTTAAATGCTTTCTTCAATTCCACCCACTTCAGGGTTCAATGTATGCTGCATCTCCACCTTTAATTTAGATGTAACTGGAAGCACAGAGGTGCAGGCACACCCTATTTTGAAGTCATAATTATTTCCAGGGGATTGCCTTAATCCAGATCAG
>NW_020672333.1:0-1377 GCF_002925995.2 Terrapene triunguis | reverse complement strand
GGAGCTCCTCCCGCTTCTCCCGGTACGCCTCGCAGAGGGGTGGATCCCCGGGGCTGGAGGCCAGACGCCTCTCCAGCTCCAAGACCTCCCGCTCCAACTGCCCCAGCAGCGCACCCCTCCGCCGGCTGGCACCCCGGGCGTAGTTCCGGCAAAAGAGCCGTGCGCGGACCTTCCCCACATCCCACCACCGCCGCGCCGAGGGGAAGGCGCGCCGCTGCTCCTGCCAGGTCACCCAAAACTCCCGGAAGTGGCCACAAAGTCCACGTCCTCCAGCCAAACTATTATTAAAATGCCAATAGGCTGGCCCTGGCCGCTCAGAACTGAGAGAGGCCGTCACGGACACCAAATGGTGATCCGAGAACGGGGCCGGCCGAACGCTGGAGGCATGGGCCTGTGCCAGATGAAGGCGGGACAAATAAATCCTGTCCAACCGGGAGTGGTGCGACCGGTCATCCTCCACCTGGACATAGGTGAAGGTGGTATCGTCGTCCGGGTGATGGTCGCGCCAGACGTCCACCAGGGAGTGATGGTCTACAATCTCCCTGAGGACGGCCGCGGCCGCCTGGGAAGTCTCAAGCCCTGAGCGGTCCCGGTCCTCGAGGGTGGTGTTAAAGTCCCCGCCCAGGACCAGGCACTCGCGAGAATCCAAAGTGCCGAGGAAGGCCGCCGCCCGCCGATAGAAAGGCACGCGGTCCGGGCCCTTGTTCGGGGCATAAACGTTGACCAAATTTAGAACCAGCCCTTCCACACGGGCCCGGACGTGCAGTAGGCGGCCTGGCACTACCTCGGCAACCCCTAGCACCGCAGGCCGCAGCCCCGGGGAGAACAGGGTGGCCACCCCAGCCGAGTGGGCGCTGAGGTGGCTAAAATAAACCCCGTCTCCCCACTCCAGCCGCCAGCTAGCCTCGAGGGCCGGAGCCGTGTGGGTCTCCTGCAGGAAAATCACAGAGTACCCCCCCTCCCGAAGGAAGGAGAGCACCTGGCACCTGCGGAGACCCACCCTACAGCCCCGGGCATTCAACGATGCAAATGTGGTGACTGTCATATCGAGGGCTGGGGCAAATCCTCACAGGCAGAGGGATCGACAGCCTCCAGCGGGCCCCGCAAGATCCCATTTTCGACCCCGTAGGTCAACAAGGAGTCGCGGAACCTGCGGGCCCGCCGGTAGGCCGCGATGTCTCGCCGATCGGACCCTCGCCCCTCCCCCAAAAGTGCCTCCAGAGCCCGGAGGATGAGATGGAAGTCCCCCCAGCGCCGAAGGGCGAGCTGCACCTTACCCCGGGAACCACGGGTATCCGAGAGAAAGAGGCGCAGCTCATCCCGCAGCGCAGAGGGGGAGGCAGCGGCCGAGCCGCTGCCATCCTCCGGCAGGGCCCC
>NW_020672332.1:0-1634 GCF_002925995.2 Terrapene triunguis | reverse complement strand
CGTCCGAACAAATCGAAGCGCTTAGCGTCCTTCGATTTGGGCGCAGCAGCCTGCTGGCCATGTCGCTCCCGTGCATTGACTGATGAAACCACCAGTGAGCACGGTTGGGGGTGAGTGTACAAATACTCATGTTCCCTGGAAGGCACAAAGTACTTCCTCTCAACCCCTCTGGCCGTGGGCGGAATAGAGGCCGGGGTCTGCCAGATAGTGGTGGCGTTGGCCTGGATGGTGCGGATCAGCGGTAATGCCACCCTGGATGGAGCATCCGCTGAAATGATCTGCACGATGGGGTCATGGACCTCCGCAATCTCCTCCACCTGGAGGTCCATATTGCGAGCCATGCGACGCAGCAGGTCCTGGTGGGCCCGAAGGTCTATAGGAGGCGGCCCAATGGCGGATGTGCCCGCTACGGCCTCATCAGGCGAGGACGAGGAGGATGCCCCCGGTGGCAAGGGGTCCAATGGTTGGTCCTGCTCCAGGTGTTCCTGGAGTTGGGCATCGCCTGCCCCCTGGTCCAGGGCCTCTGCTGGTGCGGGCACTGGAGCCTCCACGTCCCTTGGAGGAGGGCGGGAGATGGTGGACTCTGGGGCCCTAGGCTCCGAACGGCCAGAGCGGGAGGCCGATAGCGGAGCTCCTTGTGCCTGGTGGTAGGCCCAAGGAGTCCAGAAGGACCAATGCGCAGGTCCTTGCATAGGGTCGTCGGTCTCCTGCAGGTGGCCGGCCTCCACTGCCTCAGATGACCGCGACGCCGATCTCGACGGCCACGGCGGTGCCGAACCCAATGCCGTCGGCACCGGATGGTACGGTGCCGATCGGTGCCGGCCGTAAGGCGATCTGTCCCTGTGCGGTGCCGGAGAACGGTGCCGGGACCTGGATCGGTGCCGATAGTCCCTCCGGTGCCGGGATCCCGATCTGGAACGGGACGACGATCTGGAGGAGGCGTGGTACCGGGAGCGGCCTCTCGAGCCCGAGTGGCGCTCATACCGGTGCCGGGAGCTGCGTCTCGAGCCCGATGGGTGCCGGTCGTCGCGACGGTGCCGGGATGTTGAACGGCGCCGCGAAGAAGATCTGGGCCGCGAGTACGACCGGTGCCGAGGTGATATTCGGCGCCGGGACTCCGAGCGGCGTCGGGACCTGCTCCGGGATCTGGAGCGGTGTCGAGAGACCCGTGCTGGCGACGGTGGGCGCACCAGGGCAGGCTTGCCTCTGGACTGCAGCACGCGTGGAGCCACCGGTGCCGGGAGTTGTGACGGCGCCGGCTCCGTGAGGGCGATCAGGTCTCTCGCTGATCTCCTAGCAAAGGTCTCCGGGGTGGAAGGGAGACAAGGTTCCACCACCAGCCTTGGTGGTGAAACAGTCCGCACCGGACTCAACGGCCTCGGTGCCGGAGTCGACGGTGTGGCCGCCTGCCTTTGGCGGTCCAACTGCGGACGCGGCTCTACCCCCGGCTCCGGGGGAGCTGGTATCTTCGCGGCAGCAACGTCTCGCGCCTTGCCGGCCTTCTTGTGGCCCGGAGAAAGGGATCGGCGTCGAGGTTCTTTAGGCGGGCGCGGTGCCGACGTCGGTCGGTGACGAGCAGTCTTTTCCGCCGCACCGGTCGGGCCCGCCGGGGCGCTGCGCACCGAAGCGCTCGG
>NW_020672331.1:0-1713 GCF_002925995.2 Terrapene triunguis | reverse complement strand
GCCGGGCAGGCGATCGCCCCTTGACCTGGGGCGGCTCCATGCCGATGTGGAAGAAGTTCTGCTCCCTGGGGTCATAGCGAGGCCACTGCTCCCTGCTGTTCCCTGCCCCTGTGGGATTCCTGGGGGGAAACACGCCCCACACGGGGAGGTGAATGATGCTCTGGGATTTCAACAGACAGTTGATGAAGCCCAGAGATCACACTCCCCACCCAGAGCCAGGCCTGGGCAGGGATGGGAACATGCTCTGCTGGAGTCTGACATCCCAGACCAAGGGGTCATTAAACTTGCAAAGTCTAGCCCTTTTCCAAAATGGCTACCATCCCTTGTTGTTCCCAATCAGAGTGAAGCCGCAGGCTGCCCTCAGTTAAGATGGTGGCTGCCTCTAATTCTCCTCACATGGAGTGACGCCACAGGTTGCCCTTTATAAAGATGGCTGCTGTCTCCAGTTCTCAAGTTTGAAGCCACAGGCTGCCCTAAGTTATGATGGCTGCCATTGGCCTACAGCCCTTGCATAAAGTTAGGGTTACCATCCGTCCGGATTTCCCCGGACATGTCCGGGTTTTTCAGTGTTAAATGGCCGTCCGGGGGGGATTTCTAATCAAGAAGAAATGTCCGGGATTTCCCCTCCTGCAGAGTGCGGCGCGGCTGATTGGACGCCTGGCCTGATTGAAAGCCGCTCCCAGCCACTAGGGCCTCTAGCAGCCAGAGTCCCTCCCCCTCCCCCGCTCCCTCCTCCCCCACAGAGCAGCCGGCAGTGTTAGAGTCCACGTGGAGCCTGCAGCTCTCACTCTGCCGGGTGAGCAGAGGCTGCAGGGGGGTGTGTGTGTAGAGGCTGCAGGGGCAGGGCAGGCAGGGGGCACAGAGGCTGCAGGGCGAGGAGGAGCAGGGCAGGCACGGGGCGCAGAGGCTGCAGGGGCAGGGCAGGCAGGGGGCGCAGAGGCTGCAGGGCGAGTGGGGAGCAGGGGGCACAGAGGCTGCAGGGGCAGGGCAGGCAGGGGGTGCAGAGGCTGCAGGGCGAGAGGGGAGCAGGGGGCGCAGAGGCTGCAGGGGCGGGGGGGCGAGTGGGGAGCAGGGAAGCACTTAGCAACCCCCAACCAAGATCAGAGCGGGAGGGAGGAGGGGGAATGCGGGGTGATCAGAGGAGGGGGCAGAGTTGGGGCAGGGACTTTGGGGAAGGGGTTGGAATGGGGGCAGAGAAGGGGCGGAGTTGGGGCAGGGCCGGGGGCGGGACCGGGGCCCCGTGGAGTGTCCTCTTTTTTAAATGTTTGAATATGGTAACCCTAATAAAGTGAGACTGCTCCTAGGAACGATGGCATGGGCGGCGGGTATCATAGGCTGCCGGTGGCTGAGGCTCCCCAAACAGCCAGGCGTGGCCCCGCCCATGCCCTGCCCCCAGTCTTCCCCCCCGCCCCCGCTTCCCACTCGGCACGGCTCCAGTCTCCCTGTGGGGTGGCTCCGGCTCAGGCCATGCCACCTGCTCCCCCGTCGCCCTGGGGTTGAGGGTGCTCCAGGCCTGGGGGCACTAGCCTGGGGCGGGGGCCAGCGGCTGCGGTGGGGAGAGCTCTGGGCATTGGTGGGGGGTGCAGAAGGGGCAGGGCTTCGGGTGGAAGGGGCGGGGCTGGGGGCTCGCCTCCCCCAGCCGGCGGTTCACGTGCCACCCATGAATGATGGCCACTGTTTTCCGATATCTAAGCCCTAAAAGCTAGGCTGCCA
>NW_020672330.1:0-3425 GCF_002925995.2 Terrapene triunguis | reverse complement strand
GACCTCTCGAGGTCCCTTCCAGTCCTAGAATCTATGAATCTATGAAAAAACCAGCCACTGGGAAAGTGGCCTGGACTTTGAGACACCCCAGAAGGGGGACTGAACTGTAGTAGCCCAGCTGGAGAGCTGCAAGTTGAGACGGCGAAAACATTGCCTCCTGGGAGGGAGCCCTGGGACACTGCTCTATATTGGAGCAGGGACAGCTTGACAGAGACATTACAGAGGGCACTGAGAGAGGCCCCTGTTGTACCCCAGAAGGGGTCTGCTTTGTTTTTATTTCACATACAGACTGTGTCTGACTCAGCCAGAGGGCTGAGTCACCAAAGACCTACCACAAAGTGAGAGAGAGAGAATACAGGCACACACACTGAGATAGGGGGCACTCGCAAGAGGTGAGTGCACCCCATTACATATGGTACCAGAAGTGGGGATATTTGGCTCAGCCCCTGCAAACAAGGGGCCCATGGAAGATCTGATAGCTCTAGGCCAGCAGCAGCAGGCTGCAGGAGCTGCAAAACTCCCTCCATCAATCCACCCAGCAACAGCCCAGCGAAACCCAGGAGGGGCTTCAACAGCAGCAACTCCAGGATCACCAGTCTCAGGCTTGATAGGGAGCCAGGCAGCCACCACATCATCCACCCAAGCCCAGATGCCTCAAAAGAAAGATCCAGGGGGCTCTTGTGAGAGGTTAGTGCACCCCATTACATATACCTTGAGAGGTATCATTTGAAATCTCATAAATTTCCAATCACTATTGTCCTGGTAAAATATGTGACAACGTTGTACATAAAGTTAAGATTCTACTGTATGATATTACTGAGACCTCTTCCAAGGTCTGAAAAACAGCCATAAACGAGTTCCTCAGAGACAAAAGGCAAACTGATGCCTGAACCGGGTGTCAACAAAATCAAACAGACCATCACCTGGTTAAGCAGCCATTCTTTGGCAGGAAAAAGTGTGTGAGCGAGAAATTTACATCTTGGCAAAGAAAGAGCTGGAGGTTCCCATCCCCATAGACCCTCTGTCTCCCGAACCCCAGCTGACGATGATCTTCAAAGAGAAAAGAGAACTGTAAGAAAGGGGAACAGATGCCTCAAAGTATTCCTCCCTTTCTCTCTGCCTGCAGCATCAACAAGACCTGAAGGACAAGGAAAGTAACACTGAACTGTGGAGGGGTCCAGGCTGAACGGAACCCAGCCAATAAGACTGCTGAAGCATGTGGCGAGAAAGGCCTTTGCTTTGAAAGCATTTAGCTTGCTAAGTTAGATATTGTGTTACACCTTTTATTTTCTTGTAACCAATTCTGACTTTAATCACTTAAAATCTATCTTTCTGTAGTTAATAAACTTGTTTTATTGGATTGATGTGTTTGGGAAACTCCATTTGAGAACAATTTTTGTGCATGTCATTTTCTATTAATAAAATGACGGACTTTATATGAGCTTATATTGTCCAGGAGAGGACTGGGCAGTATAAGATATACATTTCTGGAGGAAAGTTTAGGACTGGAAGTTTGCTGGCATTGCTCTGCAATGTAATTCAAGAGTGGCTGGTTATAGCACTCATACAGCATAGCTGGGAGTAACTTAAATGCTGGAGGCGGTGTGTGAGCAGAACAGGAATGGTTGCTCCCACAGTGAAGCAGTGTAAAAGGCACTCCGGGTTGAAGACTTGAGAGGATACAATCTGGACTGCTGAACAGCTGTATCCTGGGTAATGTCACAGAGGAAATTTTTTTTTATTTGAGTGGGTTAGAAGTGGTAAATTAATACGCTATGTACTGTTCTTAGAGAAGAAAATATTGAAGCGTGCTTTGCATTTGCATTGAAACATAGGGGGACTTGTGATAGTAAGGCAATCTTTTAGGTATCCATCTATCTTGAGTACTTACATGTTGCTCATTGCTGTAGTATCTTAGCATCTTACAACTGTTAATGTATTTATTGTCACAACATCTCTGAGAGATAGGAAAGTGCTATTATCCTCATTTTAAAGATAGGCACAAAGATACCAAGTTACTTTCCCCTGGTCACACAGGAAGCCTGTGTCAGAGCAGGAAATTGAACTCAGATCTCCCAAGTTTCCGACTAGCACTCATTACAACCATACATCCTCTCATTATGCTGGGATCAGGTCACGTAGTACTGTGAAATAAGGACCAAGTCCGTAAACTTAATGTGATACTCTATGAGAAGCCAGTGAAGAGAGCGAAGCACCAGGATACTGTATTGGTGGTAATCTGTGCCCTCAATGAGGCATGCTGTTGCATTCTGCACCCACTGCAGTTTTCTCAAGGCTTATGTTTTTGAGCCCAAGTAAATTGCATTGCTATAATCCGGTTGGGGAGGTATTCTTATGACCAGGTCAGTGGTAGCAAGAATGGGACAAAATCTTCCTAATTGTTTGGTGATAGAAAAAGTGTCATACATGCTTTTTTGCAAGAACTTTGTGTCAGGGAGGAGGCTTGAAAGACTGCCAAGATGTGGACCGTCTTGATGTTCTGTGGGTATGCATTGTTGACTGGAGAGAGCTGCAATTTGATGGCCAGCTGTTTGAAGCGTTAACCTCTGTCTTCTTGGGATTCAATTTCAATAAGCTCTACCTGAGCCATGTGCTGATGTTGGCCAGTCACTGGGAAAACAGGGTGACCATATTGTTATCCTAGGTTGAAAATGACAAATTTGGGTCATTTTTATATTGTTGACATTAGAGCCCATGAAGTCTCCCCATTTCTCCCATTGGCTAAATGTAAATACTGATTGAAGTTGGGGAGAGAATTAATCCATGTGGTTCTCCACAAATGAGAAATCTGGTAGCAAAGGTAGCTTCTGTGTGTGACTCTGAAGAAAGGATTCATATAATTAGAGAGCATTTCTTTGGACCACTGTCATTTCCCTCAGATGGGATAATAATATCTTGCAGTCAGCCATAATGAATATTGTGGAGAGGTCCAGGCAGACAATTGACATTTGTTCTTTATATATAGTAAAAGATCTTCCATTAGCAGTAACAGTACTGTTTCTGTTCTGTATCCTGGCCAAAACCAGACTAGGTTAGATCCTTTCCTTATGCCCCAAACAGAAAAGGAAGGACAAGGCTTAGCATTTTTGATAAACTACTTTTTTCTCTGCAAGGAAAAGGCAAAGCCTTTTAAGCCTCCCTTTAAAAAAAATCATAGTGATGCAAAAAAGGGCACTTGGTAGGCACGCAGATTTTAAAATGTTGTCCAGAGATTTTTTTCAAACTGCAAATATTTACATCAACAATTGCTGTAGTACTACATCCAGTGAGGTATCTTGCATCCAACACAGAAGTATATTTCAACAAGCCACATGAGTCTTAGGCACTCAGCACAATGATATACACAGTATGAAAACAGATGCATGTTACTTATCTAAGAACTTTAATTTTGTAACATTTAAAGG